>NC_051246.2:80632385-80932385 GCF_015237465.2 Chelonia mydas
CCCCTCAACTTCCCATACTTCCCTTCATGTCCAACACTCTACTACACTCTTTGTCACAAGAGGTTTGTGTTGCAGCTATACTGTCTCACTAGGTATCACATAGTAGTCCATAACTCAACTCCACTGAGATTTACTCACCAACATCCTATCAATCTGGCTTTTGTTTCCACCACTGATGCACATAACCAGTTGACGCACTCTCTTTGGAAGAATGTATTGGCTATCATCCATTGGTTGGCAATATATTTGTCTAGTAGCACTTTCCCTTCCTCATTCATAGTGCCTAGACTGCCTTTCCCTAAACACATTTCATATCCCCTTCTGTTTTTTGCCTGTGTATGCATTCTTTGTTATCTAGACCATAGTAATTATGTCAGATATTAAAGGACATTCTAAGGGTCCCAGATTTTGCCTTATGTTTCTGGATTATGTTGACTTCCTCAAATAAATTCTCACTATTTTTATAATACAAAACATTATTAGGCCACTCACTTAGAGCTCAGTCGTGCCATTTAGACACAACTGAGTTGGGGTTAGGACCAAACAATTGTGCTCCACATGGAGGACTGTGAAGGAAAGAGGTACAGTTCTTCCCCAAGTTTCTTGGTGCAAATACACCAACTTTTAGGATGGTGCAGCTGGCTCGCCTCAGTATGCCTGGACCACTCTCTTGGACAGTCCAGATATGGGGTGGAAGTAGGACCTCACCAGTGGCTAATAGCTCTGGGTACCTCAATGTCTGTGGTTCCTGCAACAGTGGAAGTTACAGAAACAGGTCAAGTTTGACAAAGACTTCTTACTTGATTTAGGTTTGGTTGACATTATTTAATAGGTTATGTAATAAAAGCTGCAGCCAACTATGGGTATGTCTTTATTTTCTGGCCTACCACTTGACATTGGCAGGGCAATGTGGGGAAGCTGTTTATATAGAATCTATTCTGTAATTAAAGAAAAGACTTCAATTTCCAGTGCCATCACCCCAATGCTCCAGGGATTGTTGTCGGTGATACCAGTGGTAAAGGTGTTCAGGGATAAAGTTGTTTAACGTAGGCATCTTTATTACCAGTAGTTAGCCCCTGCTACTGATCCAGCCACCACTGCCACCCTTCCCCCTTCTCTCTGTACTGAACATAAGAATGTCAGGTACCCAAAAGGCCAATGGGAAGGCATGTGATTTTAAAACAGAACAAAGGAAGTGAATGTGAGGATAACATCAAGAATGGGCCTTGCCATATATGTGGTGCAGAAGACAGAGAATACTGACCCATCACAAGCATTAACAAAATAACAGTGTACTGTAGCTTCAGCACTGTACCACAGCTATATCTCAGTAACTTGTGTTAACCTACCACTGTGTGGATTACCTTTGCAACCAACAAAATACAAAGGAGTTTAACTTCTGCTGTTTGACAGTCCTTGCAGCCAGCAAGATGCAGAATTTTGCAATTACCTGGGTTATTTCTTCTCCCTATGTTTTTAGCATTGAATCCAATTATAACATTACATCCCAAGACAGGAAGAAAAGCGCTTTGATCATAGGCAGAAGCATTTCACACGCACACACACAGAAGGTACAAACATTTATGTGGCAATAAATCAAACCTTAACCAAGCCTTAAGACCTGTACATATACTTCCATATTTTTTTAAAATTCCAAACACTGCAGCATTATACTGCTGCATGAGAACCTGAAAGCAAAATTGACTAGCAGAGAAACTATAAATAAAGTGAAACTGACTAGCTTCTTTTCATTGTCCTTTCTGAGAGAAGTGAAAAAAGTATATAAATAATAAAATTTTAACATAATAACTATAGAATATAAAGTTAAATTAAGATCAAAAAAGGATTTCTAAAAAATGCTATTACTGTTATAGTGTCCCTTTAAGAATTGTCCCTGATGTGCGTTGTTTGCTTCTGCATTTTTAATTAATGTGCTGAAAAGTTGGATTCAGACTTGTTCCAGTGGGAACTTCAGTTTTTATGTGCTTAGATGTGAGAAATAATTTAATTATATATAAAAAATAATGTTGATTTCAAGAATGATTTGCCATACTCATGTCAGACTTCAATATTTAAAACTGCTCTTTGTATCTTCTTCTGAAATAATAGAACTTCTCTAAATTTTCAGGCAACACTGCTATCCCAGCATTTTGATTCTTTTGTTGCTCTGCTAACTTCTTTCACATACTAATTATAATTGTGCAATCATCAATAAAAACCTCAGTAAGAAATACCTTTTCTGAGGAGTGAATGGTTTTCTTTACAACATCATGATCAAATACGTCTATGTATGGAAGGGGTGTTTTGTACTTAACATAGTGCCAGGTAATATTACCCCAGAATTACTAAACCTGTGTTCTAAAGAAACAGAGATCAAGTCAGCTGAATTAGTAATAATTTTTCATGATCTAATTATTCCATAAAGGTTCTTTCCATGCCTTAGGAGATGCCATGGCTCAGATAAACAAGAGAACAAAAGTTTATTAATTTATTTTGCTTAGAAAATACAAAACCAAAACAAGTAAACTAAAAATCTCCCATGTGTTAGTTCAGTGATAATTACTTCTCTTGTGTTCCTTTTGTGGAGAGTTTACAACAGAAATTGGGCTTATAGGGGCTTGATCCTGAAACACTGAGGTCAATGGGAGTTTTAGCATTTACTTCAGTGGGAGCAACACCACGGTCTAGAAGAGTGAGGTCCACTTACTCGAGGGGATATACCTTTTCTATGCACAGTGAAACAGAAATCAGCTACAGCTGAAAATGAATAGATGGATCCTATGCCCAGATTATCTAGATCAGTCAAAGCATGCTTTCAGGATGCTCTAGTCTGAGTGGGATGATTGGCCCAGCACAGAGCCAGAAAAAGATCTGCAAGGCACAAAAGCTATAATTGAAACTCCACTCCTGAATAGAGCCAATGACTTCTCAACTGATGTTTAACATCTTGGGCTAGATCCTGTGTTTTGCACTGCCAGGCAACCCTTCACTGTTGGCCTATATAATGTAGTTGCATTTACCCTGACTCCAGCCTCCACCCTCAGATAAAATTGAAGATCATGCTTTGTTTCTCTACTGGAGTTCTACTTGGGATTTTTATTGGGAGAAATTGCAACAGTAACAATGGCAATCTGGGAAAAATGCTCATTTTCATAGTAGCAATTATCCTTGCCCTTAGGATTGTGTATATATTCCAAATCTTTTAAGATTTTTAAATTTGCTGCATCAGTGGATTAAAATTAAAGTAATACACTTTTCCTAAACCCTATAAAATCTACATACCTATGTAAAAAGGAGCACACTGCCAACTTAAAGCCAAAACTTTCTCTATGAGCATGTTTCTGTTCTTATTCAAGGACATTTGATGTCATAGTTTCTAAGTTATTATAGTTCACCATGAACTCAGATACTTTCTCAAATTGTTTGGATTACTTTGGTTACCCAGGATCAGTGAAAAATACCATATTTACATACAATATAATCCAGTGATACATACATTGTCTTTTACTCTTTGAGCAAGAAGTTCCATAATTGGCAAAAAAAAATGGTAACAATGAAAGCAGATACCCCTGCATCGTTCCTAGGTGTAAAGTAAAAACACTAACGGAATCCATTTCCATTTACTTGGGCGTTTGCTTGGAGACCACTATAGGGAGCCAATAGCCACATGTGTCAGAACATTCATTAATAAATTTCTCTCTTTCCAGTCAAACTTTTCTGTATATCAAGTGAATGGAGACCTCTTGGGCTATTTCCTGACTGAGCAGAGTGGAGAATTTCAAGTAATAGTCTTCAGAGTAACAGCCATGTTAGTCTGTATTCACAAAAAGAAAAGGAGTACCTGTGGCACCTTAGAGACTAACCAATTTATTTGAGCATAAGCTTTCGTGAGCTACAGCTCACTTCATCGGATGCATACTGTGGAAAGTATAGAAGATCTTTTTATACACACAAAGCATGAAAAAATGTTTACCACTACAAAAGGTTTTCTCTTCCCCCACCCCACTCTCCTGCTGGTAAGGAGAGTGATCACTTTAGATAAGCTATTACCAGCAGGAGAGTGGGGTGGGGGGAGAGAAAACCTTTTATAGTGGTAAACACCCATTTTTTCATGCTTTGTGTGTATAAAAAGATCTTTTATACTTTCCACAGTATGCATCCGATGAAGTGAGCTGTAGCTCACGAAAGCTTATGCTCAAATAAATTGGTTAGTCTCTAAGGTGCCACAAGTACTCCTTTTCTTTTTAAGTAATAGTCTGACATCTGTCTATCACTAATAAATCGTGAAGATGGACACATACAGACAACATGTATATAATCTTTTGCTAAAATTTTGGCTTTTGTGATTCACTAGCAAAATATGTCAATAGAAGCGGAAAGATGAGATCCCCCTCACCCCCATTTCTTAGAAAGTATTTTAATGGCAGCTTTGTAGTGGTTTGGCTACTTAGTGCTTCTCAAACGCCTTCTCATGGTTGCTCTATGGCACCCTGCTTCTGTAGGTATCCCATCTTTTCAGGGGCCCTTTAAGAAGTCACAGAGTCACAAAGTTCTTCAAACAATCCCCAGAAGGGATCCTGTTTATTGAGCCCTCTGGTGCGCACTGACCCTCCAGGATCCAAACCCAGTTCAGTGGCCCTTGAACATAACAGCCCTACTGTGTCAAACCTAAGGTGATCAGATGTCCAAGATCTTTCTTGAGTGTTAACAGCTAATGTAGACCCCATCATTCTGTATGTGTAGCTGGGACTATGTTTTCCAACATCCATTACTTTGCATTTATCAACATTGAATTTCATCTGCCATTTTGTTGCCTAGTCATTCAGTGCTGTGAGATGCTTTTGTACTCTTCACAGTCTGCTTTGGACTTAACTATCTTGAGTAATTTTCTATCATCCACAAATTTTGCCACCTCACTGTTTTTCCAGATCAGTTATGAAGGGACACAAAGTCTTTCAAAACAAAACACAAACTAATGCAATCTTCTCCCCAGTTTCAACTGGGCACAGCCCCCTCCTCCCTGAGGGTCTTCTGCGGTCTCTCCCTCGCTTCTCAGACAGAGTCCCTCCCATGCAGAGCTTTCTTCTGCTTCTTGCAGTCTCAATTACTGTGAAATGGAGGGTTGTGGTATCTCCTACATACCTATGTTCATTCTTTCTCTGTTATTTTATTTTGCTTATTTTATCTTTTCGAGTTTAGTTTTCACTTATGGCACTAGGTTTTACCTCTTGGGCCTTTGGAGAGTTCCCTTCCCTGTTCTTTGCTGGACATGACTAGGGCCTCAGCCATCTTTTCTCAGCTGGGTGTTTTGTGGAGGGTTATGCCCAAACCCCCAGACTCAAACCCTACCAGTCTTTCCACTGGTCTTCCCCATTCAGATACAGGCATTGCAGTTTCCTCCATTTCCAGGGAGAGTTGCACATCCCATCTAAATGCAAGGACTGCACCATGTTTAAAAGCATACCCAGCAAGCAGAGAGAACATAGACTGAAGCCCCTTCTCATGGAGTGGTCTTTGAGACTCACAGTAGCAGACTCCCTTCCCTACCCCCATACATCAGCTTCAGACTCTCATAGTATCCCAGTGGACTTTGGTTCCAGCTCTGTGGAGAAAAGATCAAGACGTATTTGCAGAAGCCTCCAAATGCTCCAGAAAGAAGAGCTCCTGGTCCACTGATAGAAACCTGAAGCATCAGGAGAGAGCCCCCTCAAGGGGACCTCAAGTCTAAGTAGATCTCATGTCCTGCCCCAAGTACTGCCAAGGCTCTGGCTTCTTCCATTACTGAGGGTCTAGTACTGCCAAAGGGATCTTCCATCATTCCATGTAAGGAGAAGTCTTTAGGCAAACAGCCAGGTTCAACACTGTCCTCAGTACCCTTTGGGAGCCCTCCAAATGTAGGACTCAAAGAACCCACCGGTCCTGACTTTGGCAACCTTTAAGGGCCATGGACATCAGGAGCTCTTTAACGACCTGAAAATCAAAAAGCAATCCTACAAAAAGTGAAAACATGGACAAATTGATAAGGAGTACAAAAGTGCAGCACAAGTAAGTAGGGACAAAATCAAAAAGGCTAAGACACAAAATGAGTTACACCTGGCAAGGCAATAAGAGGTTCTTTAAATGCATTAGGAGCAAAAGAAAGATGAAGGAAAGTGTAGGTTTTCTGCTTAGCAGGGAAGGAAAGCTAATAACTGATGACATCAAGAAAAAGGAGGTGCTTAATACCTATTTTGCTTCAGTCTTTACTGAAAAGGTACTAAACACAACTAATATTGACAAACAAGGGAAAGGCATGCAAGCCAACATAGGGAAAGAAAAGATTAAAGAATATATAGATAAGTTAGATGTATTCAAGTCAGCAGGGGCTGATCAAATTAATCTTAGGATACATAAGGAATTAGTTGAAGCAATCTCTGAGCCATTAGAAATTATCTTGCAGAACTTGTGGAGGACAGGAGAGGACCCAGAAGACTGGAGAAAGGCAAACACAGTACCTATCTTTAAAAAGGGGAACAAGGAGGACCTGGCGAATTATAGACCAGTCAGCCTAACTTCAATACCTGGAAAGATACTGGAGAAAATTATTAAACAATCAATTTAAGCAGCAGGAGGATAATAGGGTTAAAAGGAATAGTCAGCCTGGATTTGTTAAGAGCAAATCATGCCAAACCAACTTAATTTCCTTCTTTTATGGGATTATGGACCTAGTGGATGGGGAGAAGGAGCAGACATGTTATACCTTGATTATAGTAAGACTTCTGACACAGTGCTGCATGACATTCTCATAAGCAAACTAGGGAAATGTGGTCTACATTAAATTACTATAAGGTAGGTGCACAGCTGGTTGAAAGACTACACAAAGAGTAGTTATCAGTGGGGAAGACACATCTAGTGGGATCCCACAAGGGTGATTCCTGAATCATATTATTCAATATTTTCATTAATGACTTGGAAATGGAGTAGAGAGTATTCTTATAAAATCTGTAGATAACACCAAGCTGGGAGGGTTGCAAGAACTTTGTGGGACAGGTTGAAAATTCAAAATGACCTTGACAAATTGGAGCATTAGTCTGAATTCAAAAAGACAAAATTCTATAAAGGCAAGTCCAAATTACTTCTCTTAGGAAGGAAAAATTAAATGCACAGCTACAACATAGGGAATAAATGGCTAGGTGGTAGTACTACTGAAAAGGATCTGGGGATTATAATGGGCCACAAACTGAATGTGTCGTCAATATGATGCAACTGCAAAAAAAGCTAATATGATTCTGGGGTGTATTAACAGTAGTATTGTATGTAAGTCATAGGAGGTAACTGTCCTGCTCTACTCGACTCTGGTGAAGTCCCCGCTGGAGTACTGTGTCCAATACTTGGCACCATAATTTAGGAAGGATGTGGACAAACTGCATAGAGTTGAGGAGAGCAACAAAAGTGATAAAAGGTTTAGAAAATCTGACCTATAAGGAAAGGTTGAAAAAACTGGGCCTGTTTAGTTTTGCAAAAATAAGACTGAGCTGAGGACCTCACAACAGTCTTAAAATTATGTTAAGGGCTGTTATAAAGATCAAATATTCTCCCTGTCCATTGAAGGTAGTACAAGAAAGAATGGGCTTCATCTGCAGCAAGGGAAATTTAGGTTCAATATTAAGAAAACCTTTCTAACTATAAGGGTAGTTAAGCACTGGAATAGGCTTCCAAGAGAGGTTGTGGAGTCCCCATCATTGGAAACTTTGAAAAACAAGTTCGACAAATATTGGTCATGTGTGGTCTAGGTTTACTTGGTCCTGCCACAACATGGGAGACTGGACTTGATGACTTCTTGAGGTCCTTTCCAGATCTATGTTCTATGATTCTATGACATGCAGGGCCTGAGGACCACATATATAAGAAATGTGGAGACCGTCTACCTGTACAGTCTCTGGTACCGCTCTCCATGCATCAGTTCAAAGAGCCATAGAGTTTAAGGTCAGATAAATGAGCTGCATTAATTTTACAGGTCAGGAGATGTTTCTGGTTCCCATCCTTAGGCCACATATCAGCAAAAGTCTGAGACAGGTAGAGATTCAGAACATGTTTTGGCTCCTGTCCTCCTCTCTTAATACACTGGCATTCCCTCCATTTTGAGAATTATTACTATTTTTTTTATTTTGGTAGCACCTAGGAGACCCAGTTGGACCTGGTTGGACAAGGACCCCATTGTGCTAGGCACAGTGGTGCCCACTACACTCTCATACCTCATTCAGTTATCTTCTAGCCCCATTAAATATGTTAAATATTTTTATCAACTGCTTAAAGACAGGAAAAGAAAAGAGCCCAATGTGTCCAAAGGTAAATTTGGACTTTTCTTTCCAAACCTGATATCTTATGCCAGTTTTAGTTGTCACCTGTCTTACCACAATTGACTCTTATTATAATTCATTTTGTTGTTTCCCCCCTTGATTAAATTCATTGTGTTTTTACAAGAACAGAGCTATTTAGCTGCTTATTTTGCGTGTGTACTTTTTGCTGTAAGTCCATCCCTATGCCTGTAAATCTTCTTCAGTCTCAATTCTGTCAGTCTGTTGCAGTAAATCTTTATTTTTCATTTCCTAATCTATAAGGATTCTCCTCCTTTGAGTTTTGCTGCTTGTCAAAATCCTGCTTTCTGTTCTTCTTCTGTTTTTATTCTTTGATCTTATTTAGTGCCTTCTCTTCTCATTCCAAGTGTACAGAGGAGCTTTTGTCCTTCTTTCATAGTGAGCTGTAGCTCACGAAAGCTTATGCTCAAATAGATTTGTTAGTCTCTAGGGTGCCACAAGTACTCCTTTTCTTTTTGCGAACATAAACTCTGTCCTTGATAGCAGAAGAGGTGCTTAAAGGGAAAGCCCCATCTATAACGTGTCCTTTTGTCAGAGCTCTTCAGTTACTTCTCCCATCTCCCTGCATAGCTTCAGAGTTAATGCAGAGATCTTGAAATATTTGTATTTTCTGATTTTGAACAAGTTCCTTTTGATCACCTGCCTTCCTTAACAGCACTTCTTTTTGCTGAAAGTAATGTAGCTTAGCTATTACGACAACTTTGGATGATTGCCTGCATTTGAATGTTGGAAAGAGCTCTATGGGCTCTCTTCACCAGTATCATTTCTACTGTATGAATCCAAGACAAATTTCCCTGGAGTACATTTTATACAGTAAGGACAATGTTGCATTCTCCCACATTTCCTGGCACTCTCTTATTTCAGTTTCTTGTTCTTTATGTAATTATCACCCCCCCCCCCCCCCCGGTTTTTATCTGTCTCTTCTTTCCAGATGCTTTACTCTCACTTGGAATGAGTCAACCTGATCTGAGTTTTCACCAACCTGTTTGAAATGTTTCCTTTCATTTTCTTTTTTCAAATTGTATTCAGTTTTGCTTGGGTATCAGCTATAAAGCCTTGAACTCCTGTAGCAGTTACCATGGTAATCAGCACAGTATACAAACCTATATAGAATAGTTCTTGGATATGACCTTTAGTTTAAGGTAAACTTCGGACCCCTTCCCTGCTTTGTTCTACCAGGGTGTCTTATCTTCTTCCCCTAAACATGTGGAGTCATCCTGCAACTAAGCATTTCAGTTCTTCTTGCAGACAAGAAGTACTGATGTTAGAGTTAGGCATGAGCGTGCAGGAGATGCCCTACTTGTGGAAAATGTTGATCTTGAGATGAATGTAGTAGGTGTCTCCATGGAACAAAAGCCTAAAAAAGGCCAAAGCTAGATTTCTGCAGAAAGAATAGTTTCTCTGCCAGGACCAAAACTCCAAAATAACTATATACAAATTAAAGTGTACATACATGTAAAGTCAATTAATATATTATTCAAATAAAATTGGGTTTTTTTTTATCATGCTTCTCAGTTTCTATTGCAGATCTTAACACCTTGAAATATGGAGACTTTTTAGATAACTACAGATTACATTAAACTTCATTCTCTATATCAAGTGTTATAGGCCTGCTATGTAGAGAAGATTTCAGTGGGTGCACACCACATCTTCCTTGAAGGAATAGCTCTAGTGAACACAAGCTTGGAAACAATATCATCTGAAAGTGAAAGTCTGAGATCAATATCATGTCCGAGTGCCACCAAGGAATATGTAGGACACTAGTTTGCTATGATCTTTCAACAAGCAGGGGGACTGTTGAATGTCCACCATGCAACAGTTTACAGGCGTCATGGAACTGAACACCTTCAGTACTGTTTAAAGAACAACTGAACAATTTATGGTTGCACTTCAGCAGACAACTGGAGAGTTTATTGCCCTTCAAATCACCAAGACAAGAGATACAACTTGCATTGCAGTACAACATGCAACAGCCAACAAAAGTCAACCAATCTCTCAGTTTATCAATTATGAATAAAGATTATCTAATATTTAGTAATGATCTAAGATGAATGATTGCACTGCAGTTCCAATTGATATTGGAATATGACAGTAAAATTATACACAAAAACTACCTTAAAAGAATGCCTGTGTAACCTTAATTTGCCCCCCTCATGTGTATACATTATGAGACAGTCTTTAATTATATGATCACATACTATTTTTTCAACAGGACCCTTGCCTCCTTCATTTGTTCAAGGGGAAAAAAGTAGAAATAGAACATAATGAAAATATATTTTCATTCTTTCTGTACTTGGTTAATATGGAACATAATGAAACAGTAGAACCACATTTCAAGCTATCACTCTGCAAACTGGTCTCTCCTTTTTCAGTAACAGTGCTTTCATGGAAATATGGGTGCCACATGCTTTCTATTAAATATTTTTAAAAACAGTGTGATTCTCTGAAGTTTAATGTGTTCACTGAATTCAGGGTAGATTTATTATCTTTCCTGTGTCCTGTTAGCCCTTTACTAATAATCTGACTTTTCAGATTTTTTTTTTTTGGACTGATTCTTAAACCCTGTAATATATCCTTAAGGTTTTTAGCTTCTGTACTTGCATCTTTCAGACACAGTTTTGGAACTCTGAAGTCTGCAATGCCTCCACTGCCTCCCTCTTCAAGTGTGATTCCAGGACTAGAACTGTTTTCTTAAGATTCCTGTTTGATGATTCTAATGCTGACTCCAGACAGCTGATTTATTAGACCAGAACTGTTTTCCCAACTGAAAGTCCGCTGTAGTTGAAATGAATAGTTTCAAATAAATTTTTGTAGTTCTCACTTGTTCTATATTTCTCCAGGGTGAAATCCTGATCCCACTGAAGTGGAGAGGAGTTTTGCCATTGGCTTTAATGGAGCTACTATTTCACCCAGATGGCATGACTGGGATGTGGGCAGTCTGTCCTAGAAGTCAGAGCAGGAGTCAGGAGGCAGGCTGGGTCTGGGTACCAGGAGACCAGACTCTGAGACAGGCCAGAGGGCAAGATGTTACTTTTTGTGAGTAAGAGTGACAGAATCTGGCCCAATGAGTATTATAGTCTAATATTTATAAAAAAGGAAGAATCTGGGGCAAGAATCATGATAAAATAGTTATTCCCTCCCCTCCTTGGTTTCTAAGTCAGTAGTCAGTAGTCAGTTTTTTCTATAATAAAACAATTAACAGCCAAAACCAACATGTTGGAGAATAGGCCAGCAACAGTGATGGTCTAAACTGATTCTATTCTAGAAACCAATGAAAAAGTGCATAGTGTTTTAAAAAAAGATTGCCTACCAGTTGGTTTCTTCCTTTGTTATAGTGATGCTCACTGGTGAAGTCAATTAAGAATAATTTATCATCAGTGATAAGGTTTTTCTTACTCTCTTAATTATATTCTAATTTAAATGTGTTGTAAATAAAACTACATAATTTACCTTCCAAACAAATGTTGTGTTAAGGTGTTTTAATTGGTCGGGGGGTGACAAAAATAGTAGTTTTTTGCCAGTGTTTTGGGGCCATTAGTATCAAAAGCACCTCAGTCAACCTCAGCATTAACATGGGAAAACTTTGTGTAATAGCCTGCTGTAAACATTAGCAAAGTACATCAAGACCTAGTGATGGGGAAACCTAAAAAGGTTCAGAGTTTAGATTATGATTATCTGAAATACCACACTTGCAGAGTAAGCATCACCTTTGTTCCCACATCCAATAGGCTCTGTTACTGACACTTCTCTGATATTCCCCAAACTCCTATTCTAGATTCATAGATTCCTATCATGTATTGTCTTCTTGCCCAGAAGGACTCGTTGCCTGCTACACATCTCTGCTGTCTGGTGGAGGGACTTTTTCTTGCCTCTGGATTCTTTTGGGGACCATCATAGGGACATTATCACATAAAATCCTATCTGATTTTAGAAGTTGTAGTAAGAGACTTACTGCCAATCCCTCCCTGTTGTCCCTCATAGAATCATAGAAGATTAGGGTTGGAAGAGACCTCAGGAGGTCATCTAGTCCAACCCTCTTCTCAAAGCAGGACCAACCCCAACTAAATCATCCCAGCCAGGGCTTTGTTAAGCCGGGCCTTAAAAACCTCTAAAGAGGGAGATTCCACTACCTCCCTAGAAAACCCATTCCAGTGGTTCACCACCGTCCTAGTGAAATAGTTTTTCCTAATATCCAACCTATACACCCCCACTGCAACTTGAGACCATTGCTCCTTGTTCTGTCATCTGCCACCACTGAGAACAGCCGAGCTCCATGCTCTTTGGAACTCCACTTCAAGTAGTTGAAGGATGCTATCAAATCCCCCCTCACTCTTCTCTTCGGCAGACTAAATAACCCCAGTTCCCTCAGCCTCTCCTCATAAGTCATGTGCCCCAGCCCCCTAATCATTTTCATTACCCTCTGCTGGACTCTCTCCAATTTGTCCACATCCTTTCTATAGTGGGGGGCCCAAAACTGGACGCAGTACTCCAGGTGTGACCTTGACAGTGCTGAATAGAGGGGAATGATCACGTCCCTTGATCTGCTGGAAGAGCTCCTACTAATGCAGCCCAATATGCCATTAGCCTTCTCAGGCCCTCTCAGAGGTCCAGAGAGGCCCAGGCCACTTCCAGCTTTTGAGGTTCCTAGCCATAATAAAAATAAAAAATGGCGACACATGAAAACAAAATAAGGCACCAAGTGAGACATAATTTGAATAATTTTTTATTTAACAAATGCTTTTCTAGCCTTTTTCTGTGCAAACGCACAAATCACTGAGGAAAAATCTAGCTTTTGTGCAATGTCACAGTTGATATTAGCATGGCGAGCCCATTCAAGCACTCTTGTTCCATAGTTGAACAATGATAAGAACATAAGAATGGCCATACTGGGTCAGACCAAAGGTCCATCCAGCCCAGTATCCTGTCTACCGACAGTGGCCAATGCCAGGTGCCCCAGAGGGAGTGAACCTAACAGGTAATGATCAAGTGATCTCTCTCCTGCCATCCATTTCCACTCTCTGACAAACAGAGGCTAGGGACACCATTCCTTGCCCAACCTGGCTAATAGCCATTAATGGACTTAACCTCCATGAATTTATTCAGTTCTCTTTTAAACCCTGTTATAGTCCTAGCCTTCACAACCTCCTCAGGCAAGGAGTTCCACAGGTTGACTGTGTGCTGAGTGAAGAAGAACTTCTTTTTATTTGTTTTAAACCTGCTATCCAATAATTTCATTTGATAGTTCTTTACCTGCATCAACACATTGAAGGTGCATTCACCTGAAGCCACTGATGCAGACAAACTGACAAAAATAGTCAGTGCTATTGTGATATTAAGAAACACCCCAGAGAGTCCAAGTTTGAGTATTTCTCGAATAAATTCCTTTGTCTTGCAATCCAATTTAAAGTTCGTGGAACATATTTGTTTGACGAAGATGACCTCGTCACTGAGATCTTTTGAGATTTCTTTGTTGTTCTCACAAAACTCACTGTAAAAGATTGTCCTCACAAATTTTCACCTTGAATCTGGGCCTATAGACTACGAAAGCCTATGATGATGGCCAAGCTAGGACTCAACCAACCAACCAGTCACCTCTTTTAGCTACCATATGAAGATGATAATGAGGAATTCTCACACATAAATAACTCCTTAGTCAACTAGACTTAAAACTATAAAGACACTAAAATATAACAATTCTCTACCTTTCAACACACACCTGATCCAGCACCAGCCACTAGTAGTGGTTTGTTTATATAATCAGCTGATCTGACAGGACACGTTCATCACGGTCTAATCTTGTGCCATCAGAACTGATATATTTTTATTAATATTTATGCACATTTTTAACTCTTTAATATGACAAAATCTGTATCAAGTAACAATTATATTTTTTTACCAAATCACATCTCTTATTTGCTTAAATTTGCAGCTCTAAGCTGAGAGAGTGTGTCACATTTTGGTCCGATAGGGATGTGCATAAAAACAAGTTGCTAAACTTATCAAATGCCAAAAAATTAACAAGTGTCTAAATTTGAAGCCCCCTTTGAGCTTGAGGCCCAGGCCAAATGGCCTTCCTAGCCCCCCCGTCTAATTGGACCTGAGCCTTCTTGGCAACAAGGGCACACTGACTCATATCCAGCTTCCTGTCCACTGTAATCCCCAGGTCCTTTTCTGCAGAACAGCCGCTTAGCAAAGTTGGTCCCCAGCTTGTAGCAGTACATGAGATTCTTCCTAAGTGCAGGATTCTGCACTTGTTCTTTTTGAACCTCTTCGGAGATTTCTTTTTGCACAATCATCCAATTTGTCTAGGTCACTCTGGACCCTATCTCTACCCTTCAGCGTATCTACCTCTCCCCCACAGCTTAGTGTCATCCGCGAACTTGCTGAGGGTGCAATCCATCCCGTCATCCAGATCATTAATGAAGATGTTGATCAAAACCGGCCCCAGAACCTACCCCTGGGGCACTCCGCTTGATACCGGCTGCCAACTAGACATCGAGCCATTGATCACTACCCGTTGAGCCCGATGATCTAGCCAGCTTTTTATTCACCTTATAGTCCATTCATCCAATCCATACTTCTTTAATTTGCTGGCAAGAATACTGTGGGACCTGGACCCCAGCACCTGATCCAAAGACCTTACATCGTTGGTCAGACCCCTTTGATATCACTGGATTTTGGATCATGCTTTAAAAGATGTTTCTTCTGATTGAGCACACAAAATTCAGCCACTCCTGAGAAAATGATTTCAAGTAATTTCTGTTAACCATCATGACTGCATTAGGTAGGTTCAGCCAGGGACTCAGAACCAAATAACTTGTGACCTACAACCACTACACAGGTTTTCCAAAATGTGTAGTGTGCAAATTTGTCACTAAATATTTGCAATGATCTCAATGGCAAAAACATTTCTGAGTGAACTTTTGGGGGAATAGTTTGGAAAATAGCAAATTTCACACAACTGATCCAATTCTGTAAAAGTTTCATGAACTCAAAAACGGCAAGTGTAAGTGGGGAAAAAGTTTATTGCGTATGTTTTGACTAGCAATATGAGAATATAACGTATAATATGAGAAGGTGTATACATTTTAATTTGTCAAGCAAAGGTTAATATGATGCCACTTTCCCCTTTATTGTCTGTTTCTATACACAGCACCTTACTCTGTTAAATAACATTCTATTCTATGTGTTATTTTCAAATATAGGCTAGGTCTTCAGTCTAATTAAAAATTAACTATAACGTATTATATTGGCAGCAGGTGCTATATTCATTTTGTGTATGATAGTCAGTTTCTCTGGGTTGTCAGATTCTAGCTTACTAATGCCACTGACCATTTGCAATGATGACCATGAGAATTATTTGCAAGAGTCAATGAAAATAGTGAGTCTAATGTAAGACTTTGGGTCATAATATTTTTTTCCAGTTTACATTTTAGACTAAATCTGAAAAAATCTTTGCATTGACATGAAAACTAAAAAGTGACTTGAAACATTGTGGAATGTGTTTTACTCTTAAAAGCTAAACTCTAGCTTAAGCCAGAAGGTCTAAGCTACTTGTAATATTTGTATGTAGCTACAAAAGATATAAAAGAGATTAGACTCTCCCTGATTTAGATGCAAGTTTACATGCCCTGAATGTGAAAAATTATTTATTTATTTTTCTTTTTCAGGTTTACCAAGAGCTATTAGCTAAAGACATTCTTTAACACTAGCAGTTATGTAGAATTAATAGGATAAAAAAGCAAATGCCTTTCTATTCTTTTCTAGTTTAACATTTATTCTTACTTAGAAACACAAAGCACCTATAAACTGTCATCCAGTATAAATCAGAGTTAAAATATCAATCCATTGTTATTCATTTGTCCTGTCCTGCTTCATTTCTAATTGGAAGTCTTCTTTTCAAATGATACCTAACTTGATATAGACTGGTGGGAGAATGAGTTACATTGGGTAAATGTTTAGAAATGCCTAGGTGATTTAGAAGCCCAACTCCTGTTTCTAAAAGAGATGTATGCTCCCCGGAGTCTAACTTCCACTGACCTTCAGTGAGACTCAGAATCCTAAATTACTGAGGTGCTTTTGAAAATTGTATCCATTATCTATTATTGTACAATAAGCCAATGCCTCATTCTCTAGGCTCAATTATTTAATGCCCTTTCAAAGCATTTCCTTTGTAGTTTCCCAACAGAATTATTCTCAGCAGTGTACCTAACAGAGATCACATGTATGTACCTCTACTCATCATCCCCTTCTGTGCTAGTCTGCATATTGGTCAATGGAAATAAGACATTCGCACACTTGTATGCTACCTCTGTATCACCCTTTTTCAGTGTAACAAAGAATGATCTCATGGTGTGGTAATTAAGCGTTGCTAATTAAGCAAGATAAAAGGGTTAGAATGTCCAAAGCAAATAAAAGTATTTTTGAAAAGCTATATTTAAAAAAATAATGGGACAGATCCTCAGGACCAGGAATGGGAGTGATAAGTATGTCATCTGCACATTTTGGTCTCTTCTTCCTCCCCACAACCACTGTAACTCTTGAAAGCAGCTACAACAATAGTTACTTTGAGTTTGGGTTGGGAGCATGTGGAATAGCAGGAAGGGGTAGAGTCATTTTTCTCCCCAACTCTCAATCACGCACGGTCAACAGAAACTGAAAAAAGCAAAAAAAAAAAATACCAAAAAACAAAAACCCTCAAGTCAAACTCCACTCTGGTACTATTTATTACACCTATATAATGCTCTAGGGTGAATCCTATATAATGCAACTGTATAAAACCCCACTGTTAAAACAGCCCTGAAATTCCAAGGCACAATGCGACAGATGTTCAGGAGAAAGTTGCAGCATTAAGTTTTGGTTTTCTGGCTTCTGTTGGTGTAAGCTAGACCCTTAACATTATTTAAAATTGTTTATTGTATTTAATTAGATTCTAATTTGTGGAGAGAGAGACATTTATTTTCAATGCTAAATTGGTAATACAGGAGAAGGAAATTCAAATCAGCTTTGTGCTTTATTCATGTTGTATTCTACTTCAGAGATAATTATTTCTGTTGTTTTTTAAGGCATAGCTTTATGAATAAAATAATTTGGAAAACGGGAGAGACAATGTAGAAATATAGACCACTAAAAAAATCTTATAAACCCACAACATATACTTTAATTACATTGGATGACTGTAAATCATGAATGTAGAACAGCTGGATGCTATGAAAATGTAAATGTAGTCTAATCTGTGGACATAGAATGAAGCTAGAGAAGGTGTAAATCAAAATATCTATTGGGAAAAAATACAAGGGCTGACATCAGCCACTTTGACATTTTTACATAATTCCCTGCTGGACTTTATAGTCCATATAAATGCATGTGAGAGTATTGTAACTCTCAATTATGAAAATACAGCCACATTAAAAATGACTTTGTGCATTGTCCATAATTGGCTCTCTCTAAATTGGGTGCCCAATTTCCAATTATGCAGCCCACTAAGCTACTCTTCTAACTTAATTATTTGGATGAGAGCAAATTTAACATTTATTCTTACTTAGAAAGAAAGAAAAAGGGAAATAGTGTGTGTTCTTGACAAGGGTCCCAAAATATTGTCTCTTGCTTTTACAAAATGAGCACAGCTCACAAGGGCTCTTCCTGTGCCCCATCTAAACAACAGTAAAACTTTTATTTTATTTATTTATTTACAGTCTTTTCTATGAAGCTTCTCAATGAATTTATCCTCCAACACTTCTGTGAGGTAGGGAAGTATTATCATTCTCATTTTATAGCTGTCGACTGAAGCCTAGAAAAATTTCAGATAGTGGAATTTTCAGACATGCCTGAGATAAAAGCACAAGTTCCACTGACATTAAATGGACTGAAAATCAATGGGACTTGTGCGTCTAATTCAGATAGGTCCTTATGAAAAATTCCACTCTAGATAACGTACAAAAGGTAGCATAGCAAATCTTTGATACTCAGGAACAAAGCCTCCCAGTCCAGTGCATTAGTCTCAAGATGATCCTTCCTCCCCAATGAATATATTATAATCTCTGTCATGTTTGTAAAAAAGTAAACAAATTAATAAATGGTATAGAAAAGGTAGATCAGCAGCTTCTGTTTTCCCTGTCTCATAACAGAAGGGAACATTCAGTGAAACTGAAAAGTGGCAAATTCAAAATTCATAAAAGGAAATTTTTTTTCCACAGTGTGAATTTAGACTGTGGAACTCATTGCCACAGGATGTCCTTGAGAGTAAGAATTTAGAAAGATTCAAAGAGGAATTGAACATTTATATTGATAATAAAAATATCCAGTTATAATAGTTACTGCAAATAAATATTTCAAAGGGTTATGAAACCTCAAAGTTCAGGGCTCAACCAAATATCTAACTATTAGGGATTAGACTGAAACCCTTAAAGGGGAACAGATTATCCCACATCTCCCTGCCATGGGGTTTCTTGCAGCTTCCTCAGAAACACTTGATGCTAAACAGAATACTAAACTGGACAGACCTCAGGTCTGATACAGCATAGCAATTCCTATGTACCTGATTCGTAATGTCTGTATACCAGGCATGAAATATAAAATGCAATCAACCTGCTGTAGTGGTGTCATTATATAAATTTGGCTTAGTTTTTGAGCAGAACTGAGAGCACTGAGATGCTGAGGAATAAAATAAAAACTGGACCAAGAGGACAAACAAACAGATTTTTTGTTTGGTTGGTTGATTTTTGTTTTAATTATTGGGGCTGGAATCAAAATAAAAAAATATGTCCCAGAATATGACTAACATTTAAATAGACCAGTTGTTGATTGCCCAGCAGGGCACTCTAATGATAGGCCTAACTTTTATACTGGGTTAAGAATGATGGTCCCCAATCCTCCTCACTGAGGAGTGTGTGTGTGTGTGTGTGTGTGTGTGTGTCTGTGTGTGTCTGTGTATTATGTATTTACACACACACACACACTTCTTCTGAGGCATACATAGAAACTGAGGCAAATCAGTTCAGTCTAACTGGTAGTTATTAAGGATTTGCTTCTTTTCAGTATGGTATAAAGCAGTTAATTGTAAGCTAAGCTGGATAAGGCATATTCTATAAGACAGCATGCCTACTCAGCTTGAGGATGGACCATCCATTAAATGCATGGACCATCTGTTTCAGGTGCAAAGAGACAGTACGAAAAGGGTATGCAACAAGAGTGGGACAAAAATGACCTACACAACCAAAATATTTCAAGTTTATGGGCCTGATTCAAAGCCCAGTGAGGTCAATGGAAATCTTTCCTTTGTCTTCAGCGAGGTTTGGCTCAGTCTCTACAGGCATATGTGTATGCACATGGAATGCTGGAATTATGCTGGAATAATGTTTTTGCCATATTCACTCCTGAACGTTGAGGGTAGCCCTCCTGTCAGCTTTTTCATCTATGTATAATATAGATGTAAAAGTTAATATGAATAAATTTTGTAGTTTTTCCTCTCAGTGGTAATCATATTTATTGCTGTTCTGTATAGGATGGCTACTGCAAGCCCACACTCATGTAAGTAGTCCAATTGACTTCAGAGTTGTACTCACATGAGGACTACTTAGCTGTGTTTTCAGAATCAGGCCCTTTGTTTCCTCATGCATTCGTCAAAGCATGGGTCTGTGCTTGCCTTATACACAGCAGACAAGCACTGATTCTGTGTCTGACCTAGTCAGTGATTGCACCAGTCATATGAAACATTATTTAGATGATCAGGTCATGAGTACATAAAGAATGCCCTGAAATGGAAGTCTCTGCTTTCTCTGGCTCATGATCACTGCCCCTGGAAAAAAAGAAATTGTGGTTTATATTACAGAATCAAAGAGGAGTATATTGTTTCACTCTCAAATGTTCCCTAGATGTGTTTTTGCCCCTGCCTGTTTGTAGTGGATTAGTATTATTTTTAATTGTTTTTCCCACTGCTATTCAAAACATTTTAAAGTATCCAGTTATAATTATTTTGAAAATGTACAACACACACACACCCTGTATTGATCAGTAAAGAAAACATAAGTGAAAATCAGTAATTTTTGAGAGGGTGTTTTGAAAAAAACAACAACCAGTTTTAAAAAAAGACAATAATGCCAAGAGAGGCTAATGTAACTGTTTCATTCTCTCTCTCTGGGCACACATACTATATCTAGCTATATAGTAACAAACAATTTGAGATTAACAGACTGGATTTTTAAATATTCCAGGAAAAGCTCCACAACATGCTCAGAATTTTAAATCCACGCAAAAATTGTCTGATCACAATGATGTCTAAGTGCATGTCCAATACCTATGGAAATTGCATATTTTGGAGAAATGTACTTACATTGTCTTTGACTAGGCTGAATACAGTGAAAATGATAGTTGAAGAAGCATAATTATATTAAAATGATTCAAGGACAGTGACAGTCTTTCATGATGTCTAATCAGCACCTTAGATGTATCTATCAGCACAGAATGGTCAGAAACAATCTGCTAAACTGATGGTCCTCAATTACAATTTTCTTTGGCTTGTTACTTACCTAAGTACACGCAGTATTTCAGGATTGATGCTTAAGCAGTCTGGTATCTTGTTTGAGACATTTGGGGACATTACAATACCATTTTCTTACTCTATTATTAAAATTAGAATAACATAAAAAGGTAAAAGAACAAAATATTATGCCATAGGACCAATTAGTCTAGCATCCAGCCTCCTCCCAAACTATATGAGAGTACTAGACTATACAAGTATACAAGGTCTTTCCTCCAGAGGTGATCTGATGTTTCAGGTGAAGGGAAACACCTATTGCTTGATTTCACTTAAGAGCATCTGTTTATTCTCTGAGGTATATATGTTAAGGAAGTTTACTTTTTAGGAGCAAAATCATTTTTAATCAGCATTTGAAAAGTTGTTTCCTTGAATTTTGAAGCTTCACGCAGACAGTGATGAACTCTCAGCTGGAAATGGAGTACTCAGCCAGCCCTTCTGCAACAATTGTACATTTGGTGAATGTACAGTGTATCTTTAGTCTCTTTTGTGGCATACCAGTGCTTCTGAGCCTGCTTCCAAATGAATATACTCATTACCATTATTGTTATTAATTATTATTATTATTAAGTTACCACAAGTGAGGTGGGAAGATCCCAGAGTTCAATCTGCACCATCTACACTGCAATTAAACAGCCTCTTAGCCCAAGCCACGCAAGCCCAAGTCAGCTGGCACAGACCAGTCGTGGGTGTCTAATTGCAGTGTAGACACACTCTAAACCTCAAAAACAGAACTCACAGAAATAGGACACCTTGACCTAGCTCCTTCTACTTAGACTAAGAGGGGAACGCAAATTCCAGAAACTCTGTGGACTTCAGCTCCACTCCTTAGATGTTACAGGGTTCTCTTTTCTGTGGAAATGCCTGTGTGAAATTACCCCTTTAATAATAATCTTAACAAAAGTAAGACTTATTAAAAACAGAGAAAATGGAACTTCAAAAGAAATGGTTTACTTACAATAGCTTGTTCTTTTATCTTACTTCTTATAAGCTAAACTAAATAAGGTATTTTCAGCATAGTTACAGAGAAAAAAAGAAAAGTGAATAGCTTACATCTCTTGAAAGCTATGTCCCCTTCTGACTTTTTTGGACTGCCTGTTAGCTTTCTTTGCTGACTAGATATAAATCCCTTTTGTATCCAGAGATCTCGCTTATTAAAGCCCTTCAGCTAGAGCAGCTTAGAAGTCCGGACACAGCTCCCTTGATCTCAGGCAGGCACTCCCATTTTCCAAAGTACTTTCTCCAGTTACCTAAAATACAAAAAGGGCTTGGGCTTACTGGAATGGTTCACTGAGTATACAATGACTCTTAATGAGAATAAATAGCCTGCTTTCAAAAGCTTAACAACCAATCCCAGAAATTGTATTTCAGAGACCAGTTTCTTTGTGTGCCCTTCAGATAGGCAGATTGTCATTTTCCTCAGTACGAAAGCCACTCATTTCCTGTTGTGACAAATTAGGGATAGAGGTCCATATCTTCTATCACAGTTGAATTTGAGGTATCCTAATTTTGGGGAGTCAATTTTGAGACACCCTAGGGGCCTGATGTCTGTATGTGTTGAGCTCCAACTGAAACCAATGAGACCTGCTCAGCAGTTCCAGAGATCATTTGCAGGTCTATCAATCTGAGCACCCAAAAATGGAGACACTAAATCTCAGGTAGCTACGTGATACCTGGCATTTCCTCTACAGCCATCTCCCAAGCATATCTCCCAATGAGCCAAGGCCAAATGCAGAACTACAAAATGAGACTCAAAATGAGGGACACAGCTAATATATGCATCCAGAAAACATAAAATGCTATTGGAGTTCCTCCTTAAGTTTACATAACTTGTTTACCTCAGTTTCATGACTCTTTGTTCCTGATAAACTATCATGTATAAAACATAAAAGGGAAAGGACACCAAATTTGTGTGACATATAGGACTAGGTCCTTTGAAATGAGAGACATTTGAGAGTTATACTCTCATGTGGCCGTCTCCAGTCTGCTCCTCACCGTAATACATACAGCCTCCCAGGGTCTCTCCCTGAACCTGATCTCCTTTGCTCCCACTGGATGTCATTTCATTTTTCTGTTCATTGAACAACATCAAACCCTCTGCTGCAGTGGTCCCCAACCTTTCTGTGGGAATAGCATATTCCTATTCCCAGAAGACTGTGGCTGGTGCCAGACACCCCGTCCCCCACCAAAATGCCACCAAGAAACGGCAACGCTTCTTGGCGGCATTTCGATGGGCGGTTCTCTGCGCCCGCAGGCACCGCGTTGGGGACCCCTGCTCTACTGGCTCTTTGTTGTACTAGCTCCCTGTTCTCCTGAGGACGTGCTGAAGCCCAAGAGTTTCCCTACATCTCATTCTGTGTGGCTGTACCCACTAATGAGCCAGCAGGTTAACTACAGGAATTGAAGGAGGCGATTTGGACAGTTATATCTAAGGAACCTTGAGGAACTAGACTGGTATCTATTTTTAGACTGTCCTCTAGAAGTGTATTTAGAAATTCTCTGCTTTCCTTTTGTAACTATTCTCTAAGGCAGTGGTCCCCAAACATTTGAGTGTTGTACTCCCACTCGCACCCCTGGAGCCAGGGCCAGGAGTGGAACCATGGTTCTGGGTGGGTGGGACACACACACACACACACACACACAGAAGAATAAGGAGGCCGAGGCTGGGGCTGCAGCTGGTCTGGGGCTAAGACTGGGGGCACATCTGTGCCGAGGCTGGGGATGGGGCCAGGTGCAGGGCTGGGGATGCGCCTGAGGCAGGACTGGAGCACAGCTGGGGGCGGGGAGGGGCTGGGTGGTGCTCTCACCTCACCCTCCCCAGGGGGGCTGGTCCACCCCCACCGCACCCTACTGGATGTTCCTCCATGCCCCCCTACAGGGGTGCACCCCACAGTTTGGGACCTCTGCTCTAAGGGTATGCCTATAATCCAATAAAACACTTGTGGTCTGGCCTGTGTCAGCTGACTCAGACTCAGGGGGCTAAGGGTGCAGGGCTATAAAATTGTACTGTAGACATTTGGGCAGTGAAGACATTTGGGCTTGGGCTCGAGCCCAGGCTCTGGGACCCTCAGGTCTGAGTCCAAGGCCCAAGTCTAAGCCCAAACTTCTAAACTGCAAGTTTGTAGCCCTGCAGCCCCGTGAGCCTGAGTCAGCTAACATGGACCAGCCATGGGTTTTTTATTGCAGCGTAGACATACCCTAAGATTTGTACCTTTGGATATTATCTTAAATTCTTTTCCTCTGAGCTCTGGCATAATGTCCTAAAATACATATTGGGAACCCCTAAAAGGCTAGAGAATGTAGAGTGCAGGGATTGGATCATCTACACTATTTGTCTCTAAGCTCCTGGTACACATACAATTATATAAAATATCTAAAAAGGTTAGGTATCACAGCATTCAGGTGATAATCTGGAGTAGGGTAAAGTTATAGTGAGTTTATTTTATTAGGAACAAGGTCTGAGTCCATTGAAATCTATGGCAAAATTCCTCTGGATTTTGGAAGGAGATGGATTTGGACATAAATGATTTGAAATATTAATGGTTCCTAGATATTTAAACTAAAACTCTATTAGTCACACCAGTAAGACTACTCTTGATTAAACCCTTGCAATATCCATGTATAAAACTAATAATTTTGTCAAAAAGGTATCTTTCTCAAAAATACAATAATTTTATTCTAATGAGATGCAATTAATCTACTGTGTGTTGTAGTTGGATGCAAAAATGCTTGAACTGGCTGGCAATGCAGTGGAATTATTCACATTTCACTAAGAGGAATGATGTAATTTTTACAAGAAAAATTGGTTTCCAAAATCCTCTTCAAGCAAAACCCAATTTTATCCACATAAAATACTTTCTCTTTTCAAAATGTTTACCATTTGGCCATATCCTGAAGACCTCACACAGTTTTTACCTGCATCCTAACCCAGGGAGAAGTCCCTCATCCATTTCAATGACTGTGGCTTTAAAAGTAAGAAGACCACTCTGCCTGTCAGTCACTTTAAGACAGCTGTTATATGAGGGGAAGCATACTGTGTGCCCTCTCACAGGTTTGTAATATTTGTTCATTGTTGTTTTTCTTCATTTGAAAGTAATGAGGTCCAGAAAGTTTGTTCTTTGTGTATAGAAGCATTAATGCCCAGCAATGTGATTCCACTGGTGTGGGAACAAAGGACAGCTTGACTCATGTTAAATCTTGGGACAGTCTATGTTCAAAATAGTGATGGAATCATCTAGGGATTATTCTGTGAAAATAATTTGTGGAGATTTCCTCTCTCCCCTGGTCTCCTCTCAAGAGGATGGTCTAGCCTAAATTATTAAAGTGGAAAATTTAAACCAAAGGTTTCACAGGTATAACTACGGGCAGAATTTGTCCCTTAAAGTACACAGTAACTGTAAATTTCCTGCAGTTTTGGGGAATGTCTTAACATAATTAAGAAGGATTATATTGAAATTAAGTAGAAAAATAAATTTTAGATTTGCAAAGTTAGTTTAATTCCAACTAATTAGCAACTTTTTTTTTTTTCCTCCTGTTCTGTCCCAGGCACTCATTGGCTACACGTTAACAATGTTATTCTGCCCACTTCTCCAAGCAGAGTGACTCAAGGACGATTGGAGTCTGCTGACTTTGTTTAAATACTCCTTTTAGCTGAATGACTAAGTGGAACTTTGAGAGATGAGAGTAAATGATGTAACCAACAGAGCTCTTTGTTTTCCTTTTCTTCTATGACTATGTTGTTTTGTTTCTTTGAATGCATAATGAATCAGGATTACTGTTAATTGTAAAATTTAAGCTAGAAAAAACAGAGCTATATTGTCCTTTTCCATAGGGAGAAACATGCTCCGTGGAAGGAGAAAATTATACCATTTTGGGGTACTATGCCTAACAAAGCAGGCTTAGATAGTCAGCCCTCTAAATCTGGGGCTGCTACAGGATTCTGAACATCTTCAAAGAGGACCTGATGCCCTCAGCATTCCTTTCCCTATAGCAGCATGGCTCCCTCAGAGGCAATGCTCCTATGTCGTTTCAATCTGATAGCTTCACCCTAAACCACAATTTGCATGCAGGTGGAGGACAGCATACAAGATAACGTTGTTAGGGCCAGCAATATCTTATATAGAAAAATCCCCACCGGTTTGTATGGGAATTATGTCATGGTGCATAGATACTAACACTCCTGACCACACAGTGCACCCATGGAGATGCTTCCATATAGTCAGAGGAAGAAAGGATATGCTGTGGAAATGGCTCTGCTCCCTTCTGCACATAAGGATCCATTTCTGCTGAGTTTAGCTTCTTTCTGTGCATGCTAGCCCTGTAGAGCACACTTTTCTCCTCTTTGTGACTCTATACCTGTGTTCCCCATAATTAAACATTTCAGTTGAGGTGTGTAACAGGGTTCACAACCCACCTCTCTTTTGGGGGGCCTGCTTACTGCTCCCAATAAGGCTCAGAAAGGCTTCAGGGTTGTGCAACACCCATGTCTTTACTTAAGGTTATCCCATCACCAGTGTCTATCTATATACAAGCTTGACAGGATTAGTCACCTCCTTTACAGGCAGAGTCAGCCTTCAGCTAGGAGGCCTACTGACTTCTCCCTGACTGCCCCCCTGGCTCCCTCCCAGCCTTTATAGCCCTTGGCTTGTCAGGCCAGCAGGTGTTGCCAATCCTCAGGCCAGCATCAGGCCTTTTCCATCAATCCCAATCTATTTCCCCTGATTGGAGCTGACTGGGCAGTGCTAATTAGGTGCTTTTGAACCAGCACCCTGTTACAAGGCGCTTCCTTCCTACAATGCCTCTGGCTGTGAGGCAGGTAAACCAAGAACTCTCTAGCAGGTTGAGGGATTAAAGTGCAGTATTTCTCAAATTTATAGTTGAGCCTTTAGAAAGATTAATGTGACCCCCACCATACTAGAATGAAATAGAATATCTCACTTGTCTTTCCTCATAGCTTTTCCCAAAGGGAAATATACAAACATGAAGTTTCTAGTAAGGAAACCACCAGACAAAAAATATGTTTTTTGTTTTGTAATTTGTTCTCATGGCAGAGCTTATAAATATAATCAGTACACACACATTCTTCTTGGTAGGTATATAATCCACCGATTCTTCTATAGTTCAACTAGCTACTGTAGCAGTAAAGTTTTATGTTACATTTAAATTCAGTAGCAGTACTGTAATTACATTTCAAGCTAGTGTATTAAATTTAAAAATAGCTGTAAAAATGTAAAAATATATAAATGGCTAAATTTTTGACTGTCCGCAGTATATTTACCCTCAGTGTGACTTCCCTCCTCAGATATAAGAGTTTCCCATATACAAAATTTCTGCTTCACAGGGAAAAGGCTTGCTTTTCCAAGCCCCTGGGGAATGTTTTGAGAATGGAACTGATGGAAAAAGATGGTTAAGGAAGGCTGCAAATTTTGTTTTGGTTACCAGAATGTTCTTAGACTGTTTGAGATTTGCTATTGATACTTAGGGGTGGAGAGTAGCATAGCTTCAATTTTACATTTGTCAGCTTTGTTTTGTTTGCTCTGCATCTGTCCATTTATTTGATCTTCAAGCCCTGGGTGTAATGAGTTTAAACCCCATTGAACCTCAGGACACAATGCTTCTTAGGTTTCAGAGTAGCAGCCGTGTTAATCTGTATTCGCAAAAAGATAAGGAGTTCTAGTGGCACCTTAGAGACTAACCAATCTATTTGAGCATAAGCTTTCTTGAGCTACAGCTCACTTCATCGGATGCATCCGATGAAGTGAGCTGTAGCTCAAGAAAGCTTATGCTCAAATAGATTGGTTAGTCTCTAAGGTGCCACTAGTAATGCTTCTTAGGTTTAACAATGTATCCTAGATGACCAGTTGGACTTTGTCTTAACTCATCCACCTCATATGAATCAGGAACTATGTGTTCCTGAGGAAAGAGCTGTGACTCCAGCCTGAAGCTGACAGTAAGCACTGGAATATGACCAGGCCACTTAAAGGAGCTCCTATTCTTTTTCTTTTTTCTTCTCCTACTACATCTAAGAATGTTTGGTTGCAACTCAGTTAATATTAAGTTTCCACAATTAAGAAAAAGGGTAAGGAAGAAAAATTGATTTTGAAATTGGCACTTAATAAAGATAGGATGTTTACTTCATGTGTATGATTATAAATGAGTGAAATGTTTAGACCATGCAATCAAATCCTAGTATTTTGGTACAAGCCATGGGTACACCAAATAGCATTTAACTAAACTACAAACACTAGCAGAAACTGATCCCTGCATGGATTGGAGCTTCTTTCACCCCTCTTATGCCAGAGCATCTGAGCTTGGATAAGAATATTGTGGTTGTAAAACATAGATGATTGAAGGGTCTCTCAAGCATGAGTTATAAGAAGTGTTTAGTTGCATTTCTAATGAACTATACAATAATTCAAAAAAAATCTAATAAGAGCTGTAAATTTACACAGAGTGTCTATCACGTATGTCCTTCATCATCTTTGTAAAATGTAGCCATTATTAACCCTTTATCTAATGGTCCCCTAGGGCAACTGCTATGGTATTTGACTGACCATTCATTAGTATAATTTATGATAGTGGAATCATCTTCACCCTCTGGGGTCTATGAATTTCTGTGGTACATAAAGCCTTTTGAGATACTGTACTTGGTAGCATGCCAAGAGCCTCATGACTTAGAGACAACTGTTAAAGGTGATTTGACAGCTAGGCTATGTAAGCTTTGGAACCTGGTGGGTCCCAGTATGGATTCTGGCACATAGTTCAAAGGAAAGGGTAGTTTACCAGGGCTGGCAGAAAAGGTTGCAAATACCTAGGCTCACTAGTTGGAAGTCAATAATATAGCAGTCCCTAGTTTGGACCATAAGTGGCATCATAAACATTAGGCCTTTCAGACCTAGGACTTGGGGTGCCCCCTTCTAGTCTGTCTCCACTAGAACTAATTAAGTATACTGTAGAAGAACTCTGGCTGGGGGATCTATGCCAAAGCAATAGCTTCCACACAGCTCCCACGAGCCAGCTGCCACAAGTATAGACAACAAGCAAACCGTCACTCTGTCCCCGTTTGTATGTAATTATGTCATAGAGCTGCCCTCAAACACTGCATTTATCTCAGGTTTCCCAGACACCCTGCTGCACTAACCAACTTTTGACCATCTGACCCTCAATTGCCATGGAACCTTTCCCACCCTGTCTGACTTGTAACAAATCAGCACATTCACCCCAGTATGTTCAACAGCACAAGAGGTGCACTCGTTTAAATTTCCTTGCAGATTTCCTTGCAGTCAGAGGGTTAAAATATAAAGAAATGGGAGCAACTAAAACAGATCTCTATGTCTAGGGATTGCGGTTGGGATTCCCAGGCCTACTCTTGCTAAGAGAGTTATTCTCACACACTGGAGAGATGAGAATGGTCCATCTGTTTGTGACAGATTTTATTACAGTCATGGTAATGATAGCTTCATATGAGTAATTTTTTGAATGGAGGTCAGGTTGGATCATTTGTTCAAAAATATCTTATTTTAAAGGTTTTAGATCTATTACGTTTATATGGTTAAAAAAGTCACAGTCCCTATGTCAAGATAGTAATATATAATAAAAATATGAATACAAGCTTATTCCCACGTCCTCAGGTATTGCTACAGAACAGGCTAATAATACTAAAGAATTGTATTTGGGCATATAAGAATTAAAGGTATAATAAAAACAAAAGTCTATTTTTTAAAAAACAGACTATCGTTAAAATCAGTCCAATATCAAAAACTGCAAGGTTTAAATGGAGTGTCATTAATAAGATCGTAAATGGATATAAACATATTACTCTTCAGACCATAGAGTTTTAATATAAAAAAAATCAATAAAGAGCTAAATAAAAACTGCTTTTTATATTTCCCAGATTATTCAATAGAAAAGCCAACAAAATTAAACCCCTATTGATATGATAATAAGTAAACACAAACACATTACTTTCCAGATAACAAAATTTTAATACGGAAGATAGCCTGAAAATTGATTTTTATATCAATCAAATTCCAATTAAATTAGACCAGATTATTCAACAAGACATTCTACAAAATGAAGTATATATTGAGATATTGGTTAGTAAATAGAAACAGTGTATATTACTGTCTAGATATTAGAGTTTTAAATTAAAAAAGCAAACAAATAAAAACAATTTCATTCAATTTCTGGTGATATTAAATCAAGTAACAAATCCTTCCCCAAATCATTCAACTTTCAATCAACATTCATTTTCCCATAATTTGTTCTTAATTTGAGTATTCACATATTCCATTTTCATCATAGTTATAAGGAACAATTTTTGCCAACCTTTATAAGGCGAAGATTAGCAGGGAAAAAGAAATAAAACAGCAAATCCTAGCAAATGAAAATCTTGCAATATAGATATACTTTTTTTCTCCTTGCTTAAATAAATCTGGCAATATCTTAATTTCTTTATCATTATAATTAATATTTCTTTTTGATTTCCAAACCATTGACATCAAGCTCTTCTGATGTAAAGAAGACCAAAAGATTCAAATAAGAATTCAGTTCAGAGTGTTACATGTACATGTATCAATGCAGCTAAATGGGGTTAAAGCAAAGTCATAAATATGCAGTTGGCTACCAGTAGGTAGAGTCTTGTGTCTGCATGTTCATGTCCTGGGGAAGAATACTTTGACCCCATAAGAATGAGGGACAAAAAGGGGAAAGGAAAAGAAAAGAAAGCTGATTTAGAATGCCTGTGGCCCCGTTGAAGAGTGCTCCTTTCTGATTAAACTGGGGGTTCCATTCTTGGCTTGCAGGGCTGCCTCTAACAAGTATGTGGATTGGGTCCAGGGACCCACATCTCCTGTTGCTTCTTCCTGGCCAACCTGGATGCTCCATTCTTGGCTTGGGGAGGGCTGCCTACCTTGGGGTCCAGGGACTGCCCCAGCCTCCCTCTCTGGAGGCTATTAAGCCTCTTCCCTTCCTTTGGGTGCTGACTATTAAGCTTCCCCACTGTCTGCTGTAGCTTGACTAGTAAGCCTTCCTCTGTGGCTTCTGCTGGGGAGCATGATACCCTGGGGTACATTTCTGGGGTCATTCCATCTGTCAGGTCAACCCAATGGGTACATTGGGGTGATCTTGTGGCTCTACTAATTGGAGAGGCAGCTGCCAAAATTCACCCTGCTCATATCCTCCAGCCCTTGGCCCCAGTCCCAGTTGGCCATCAGGTCAACCCTTGACCCCAAAGAAAGGTGAAAAGGAAGTGGCTGGACCCTTCTCCTGCAAGGGTTGTCCTGCCCACTTCCTTCCACTCCAGTCCTGTGCCCCAAGTCCCTGTCAGCCACCAGGTCAACCCCAGATCTCAGAGAGGGGTAGAAAAGGTGTGATTGGACCTTCCTCCTGCAAGAATCACCCTTCCCACTGGTCCTGGGCCCCAAGTCCCTGTCAGTCATCAGGTCAGCCCAGGACCCTAGAAAAGTGAGACATGGAGGTGGCTAGAGCCTGAGGAAGAGGAGGAAGGTACTTTTCCTATCCTACTGGAGGGCCCCTCTTAGCAGAAGTGTTGGGAAAAGTCTTATGTCAAAGGCTGACTTTCAGTAGATTGCAGTAAGGTAGCTGTTCTGTTATGCATGAAACCCTGACCCAGAATCAGATCATCTATAATGACTTAGCAGGAGGTTCCCCATGAACATGCGGTGTGCTATAGATGAGAGGGGCCCCCCTTCTGTCCGCACTCCAGTCCTGACATAAATGGCCCTCCGCACTGAGGCTTACCACCCCCCCCGGGGGGTGGGGGCAGCTACCTAGGGCCAAACAAGGCCCCATGGCACTGCCATATCATTACGTTGAGGGGAGAGGCTGACTTAGAGGCATTCATTCATAATCCCACAGATGGTGGCTTTCCCCATTGGCTTCTTGGCTAAGTATACACACCAACTGTCTGAACCTGCAGTTCCTCTTGTACTGAGCAGGATTACTATTGCAACACCACATCATCATCAGGGTAAAACAAGCCCCAAGTACAAAGCCATAAAAGGAGATGACACATCCAGAGATCTTTTTGATTTCCTCCTCCACCTCAGAGTAGTACTCCACCTTCTGTTGGGCTGCCTCCACACGCCCAGTATTATCTTCTCAATCCTAATATGTGGTTCTACCAGTGGTTTCCAATCCAATTTCTTTCATTGATCAAGGCATGGAATATCCTCTTATATCTTCTAATCCAGGCATCCTTTGTTTAAAAATGCTGCCTGGAAATATGTGGGAGTGTCTCCTTGGCCAAACCAAACCATTTACACATCACATTAAACCTTGGTTAAAACTCTGGCCAGTGCTTGCCTGGTAGGAAACACACTAGCTCTTAATTTCAATGCAGTTATCAGAGTAGAGGATTTGGCTAAAAAAGTAAACTTCAAAAAAGCATTACTTATAAGATAGTTTTTAAAATTATTAATACACACTCCTTCTACTCCTGCTTTAACCTGCTTCATTTATTGAGTTCTTCTTCACTCCCTGTTTTGGGGTGGTACCACTAAAAGTTAAAATTGATTCAAGTGTATGCTAAAGATAAGCCTACCCAACTGTTATTAGAAGCCACATGCTTTCCCCATTTGTGAATTAACATACAGAGAATTTGTACCAAAAATTAGTTACTCTAAGCAACCATCTTTGAATCTTGAATAAAATAGCCCACCAGCAGTACTTTGTGGAGATGAAATATATTATTAGTTTTCCTAACAAACACATCTAAATTATTTAAAATGTGAAAGGGAGGCTTATTCAATAATAAATTATAAAATAATCTGGGTAAAATATGAACATTTAAAATAGTCCGTATTGGGGCTGGTCTAAAGGGATCTCTATAAAAACTGTTACTCCAGTCAACCAATTTAATAGCTAAGGATGCATTTACAATCCCAGTCCATGGGTTGACTAGCACCCAAATATTTTTCAGAATGTCTAGGTTTCACATAGTCTATTAATTTGCTGCCTAATCTCCAGTTTTTGTTAACAATGTAATGTTTGTGTTTGGGTAACGTATGGAATCCTTTGTCTTCTTAATTTTAACTTTAAGACTAGTGTAGTACAAAACTAATTTAAAATTTCCAGGTTCTTCATTACACCCTTGTAGGATCCACTCAGAATGGCCACATCGTCAGTATGTACCAAAATTGTGATCTTTTCCCCCCTAAACACAAACCCACATCCCTTAGGCTCCATCTTTGATCCATAGCAATATTAAACAGTATTGGAGAGAGGGGATATCCATGTTTCACCCCAATAGGAATTGGAATAGACTCAGTGCAGTCCTTACCCACTTCATTTTTTGTAGAACAATTATTATACAGACTTTTAATAAATTCAATAAACCTTTCACTAATAGTAAATCTTTTGAGACCATATACAATATGCCCATGACCTACTGAGCCGAAAGCCTTGGCCAGATCTACAAAGACAATAGCAATTTCATCTCCCCAGCATTTAGCTCTCTTAATTAAATTATTTCAGATAGATATATTTTCCTCACATCCAGTAACTGAAATAAATCCTTTTTGGCTATGGCATATTTTAATGTTAATCAGGTCACTAAAATATTCTAAGCCAAGATGATCTGATGGCAATAGGTTTCTACAAGGAGAGATGGGCAAGCTCTTCAGGATCTTGAATTTTTAGGATTAAAATTGTCCTGTTCTCCTTCAGATATACTGGAAATTGTAAATTTAAAAACCAAATATTAAAAATATTAGAAATTACATTAGAATTTAAATTAAAAATACCCCAAAGTTCATTAACTATATCTTGATCAGGTCCACGGGCACTAGTTTTATGAACAGCTTCTAATGCCACTCGAATTTCATTGGTTGTTTTAACCTCATCAAAAGATTATTATCTGTCCACTCTCCGTTCAAGGGCCATACTACAGTACTACCATGTCCAACCTTATCCAAAACCTCTAAATAATAATTCTCAATCTCATCAATGGAAATTCAACATTTAGCCCTATCTGGCTCCCCCATAATAATACATGACAATCTCTTTCTATCCTTTTCAAATAAAGTTTGATAAAATTTAAAATGGGCTTTTTTGGTAGCATCTCTCTACTCAAAGTAATATCCTCTTTCCTTCCTGGGTATTTTTATTTCCACTATTATTGTCAATAATGGTGGTGAGTGAACAGTTCTAGTTACTTACACCAAGGATTTACACAACTCCTCTATCATATCCCAACCAACTGGAGTAGTCTGCATTCTACCCAAGCTACCTTTTATCTCTTCCTAAATATTTAAAATCTATTCTACATTCCTAAATTCCTTAGAGAGGCTATTGATCTTAAGATGTTCCTTTAATAATTTAATCCTCTCACATGGTGTTGGAACTTCCAATATGATTCCACCAGGTTGATTGTCTGAATCTTGAGCCACTCATTAATTCTTTTTTAGCCCATTTTTAAAGCCAAATCTCTCCTCTTAGAATCATAGAATCATAGAATATCAGGGTTGGAAGGGACCTCAGGAGGTCATCTAGTCCAACCCCCTGCTCAAAGCAGGACCAATCCCCAATCAAATCATCCCAGCCAAGGCTTTGTCAAGCCTGACCTTAAAAACTTCCAAGGAAGGAGATTCTACCACCTCCCTATGTAACGCATTCCAGTGTTTCACCACCCTCCTAGTGAAAAAGTTTTTCCTAATATCCAACCTAAACCTCCCCCACTGCAACTTGAGACCATTACTCCTTGTCCTGCCCTCTTCTACCACTGAGAATAGTCTAGAACCATCCTCTCTGGAACCACCTCTCAGGTAGTTGAAAGCAGCTATCAAATCCCCCCTCATTCTTCTCTTCTGCAGACTAAACAATCCCAGTTCCCTCAGCCTCTCCTCATAAGTCATGTGTTCCAGACCCCTAATCATTTTTGTTGCCCTTCGCTGGACTCTCTCCAATTTATCCACATCCTTCTTGTAGTGTGGGGCCCAAAACTGGACACAGTACTCCAGATGAGGCCTCACCAATGTCGAATAGAGGGGAATGATCACGTCCCTCGATCTGCTCGCTATGCCCCTACTTATACATCCCAAAATGCCATTGTCCTTCTTGGCAACAAGGGCACACTGCTGACTCATATCCAGCTTCTCGTCCACTGTAACCCCTAGGTCCTTTTCCGCAGAACTGCTGCCTAGCCATTCGGTCCCTAGTCTGTAGCTGTGCATTGGGTTCTTCCGTCCTAAGTGCAGGACCCTGCACTTATCCTTACTGAACCGCATCAGGTTTCTTTTGGCCCAATCCTCCAATTTGTCTAGGTCCCTCTGTATCCTATCCCTCCCCTCCAGCGTATCTACCACTCCTCCCAGTTTAGTATCATCTGCAAATTTGCTGAGAGTGCAATCCACACCATCCTCCAGATCGTTTATGAAGATATTGAACAAAACTGGCCCCAGGACCGACCCCTGGGGCACTCCACTTGACACCGGCTGCCAACTAGACATGGAGCCATTGATCACTACCTGTTGAGCCCGACAATCTAGCCAACTTTCTACCCACCTTATAGTGCATTCATCCAGCCCATACTTCTTTAACTTGCTGACAAGAATACTGTGGGAGACCGTGTCAAAAGCTTTGCTAAAGTCAAGAAACAATACATCCACTGCTTTTCCTTCATCCACAGAATCAGTAATCTCATCATAGAAGGCTATTAGATTAGTCAGGCATGACCTACCCTTGGTGAATCCATGCTGACTGTTCCTGATCACTTTCCTCTCGTGTAAGTGCTTCAGGATTGATTCCTTGAGGACCTGCTCCATGATTTTTCCGGGGACTGAGGTGAGGCTGACTGGCCTGTAGTTCCCAGGATCCTCCTTCTTCCCTTTTTTAAAGATTGGCACTACATTAGCCTTTTTCCAGTCATCTGGGACTTCCCCCGTTCGCCACGAGTTTTCAAAGATAATGGCCAATGGCTCTGCAATCACATCCGCCAATTCCTTTAGCACTCTCGGATGCAACTCGTCCGGCCCCATGGACTTGTGCACGTCCAACTTTTCTAAATAGTCCCTAACCACCTCTTTCTCCACAGAGGGCTGGCCATCTACTCCCCATGTTGCGATGCCCAGCTCTTGTCTACAATCTGTTTGTTTTTGTCTTCAGTTCATTCTCAAAAAATCTATTAATATTCCTAGTTTCAGCATATTTAACCTCTAATTGACTTAGAAGTTCAATTTCCTCTGTTGTCCAGATATGATAGTGAGAGTTAACTTTCATCCTGACTTCTTTCCCCTCTTCATTCCTAGCTGGTGGGTGTTTAAGCCAGGCATGTTGACTCAATCCAGATCTAGTGTGGAATGCAGAACCATATGGAAAGAATAGGAAAAGCCTTTCTCTGGGCTGGATAGCTCCTTAGGAAAGTGCTTGGGGAAATGGCATTCAGTACTGTGGCAACGGGGATGTTTACCACATTTGCTTACCCCATACGACTCTTATGGCTATACTTCTGTGTGTAGTATTAATGTGCTTTGCCCATTTGTCAAAAGTTGCTAAAATCTGAGGACAAGAGGGACAATTACAGCATTCCATGGGGTATTCTAAATAGAATAGCAGCTTGCATAAGGATGCAGTTTTCTATTGTGTCTATTGTCCTCGGGGTTAAAAGAAGCATGTGTGAAATTATTGGTATAACCAGTCTCAAGCAAATATTTGTCCTCTAATGTATCTAAATACTTGTAATAAAAATAGGCTTAGAAACATCCGATCGCAAATCATTAAAAAGATTATTAGTAAAAAACAATGGTAAAAAGGATGGGACTGTCATCTTGCCATTGACAATACAAACTAGATCTGCTTCTCTGTACAGGAGATTATATTCTTCCTCATCATGGATCTTCCATGCATGAAGAAGGTCCCCATGAAGAGGTCCCACACTCTGTCAGACCCAGGGCATGAAAGCCAGCAGTGGGATATTGTTAACCCAGTCCAGTGCCAATCTAGTATAAGGAACAGTATTATTTAAATTCTCCGTAAATTTAAAAGATACAACCCATCACAAGGGGAATCTATCCCTTACCACAGAGAAACACATATACATGGAGGAAGCTACTCTTTCCAGGGGACAGATTTAAATGGGCTGCCTTCCTCAGACCCTTTCCAAATTACAGGGTTGGTTAAGACAGTCCTGCCATTTACCTGCGCTTCATTGAATTTCTTCACTTTGACATTCAGAGCACTGGGCAGAAATCACATTGAGTCAACACCTACTGCAGTCCTTTGTGATGCTTTGTTTTCATTAAACAGTCAGATCCCCCTGGCCTGCACCAGTTCTAAGTCAGCTGCTAGGCACCAGTCAAGGCAGAATGACAGTGCCCCCTAACCCCACTGAGGGGGAGAGGTGAGCAACACCCACCACAGCTGCGACAATCCACAGGAAGGGCCTGGCTTGTGTCAAGAGTTGCTGCCTCCCCCCTCCCCCCCAAGGAGAGGGTGGTCCCTCATCCAGCTGCAGTTCATGCCCAGCCCTTAGAACCAATCTTTATCCCAAAGTTATGGATCTGGCTTGCCTACTTCCCTTACCTACACTGTTCTAGCATGCCAGAGACTGTTCACCTTGGAGACCTGCTGATGATATGGATACAGCCCAGCATAAGATTTATACCATCTCCCCTGGATTTTCAAGGACTAGTGAGAGCTCAGATGCCAAAGGAACAATGATACTTTCCAAGGCTTGGACCACTCTCCCACTGAAAATCCATTCCAGGGTGCCCTGACGTTCACAAAGAAAAGACAACTTGTCCCACTTTAGGCCTGACACCACCCTTGTAAAAGGCCACAAGGGCTCATGGGGGAAAGTGCGGCTGTGGTCATCTCTTTCAGCCCTGGGTTGCTGGAAGAGCTACTGCCTGGGGACTTTAACATTCACTGTCACAAAGCAGTAAGTCACTTGCCTACCAGGCCTTCCCAGCTGACCTAGGGCCAGTCATGATGCATCGTCTCAGTGCAAATACACCCAGGGATATCTGTGAGGTATTTCCCCAAACCTCCCAGAGAGGTTGCAGGAGATCCATCATCCTGTGCCAGCTGACCTAACCCACAGGGTGGAATTCTCCAGGCAGACTGTGCAGACCCCCACCTGTTTACCTCTTAACTGTTTCACACCCTACGCTCCCCTCAAAGTAGCAGGGAATGGACAGATGGCTGGGATGGTGGCTCAGGTGAACATGCAAAGGAAGGCACAAAGGTGGCCCAGCAATAGACAAATGCTAATGGAGGGGGCCACCTGGTCCCCCTCTGCGCTCAAGACCCCACTGCCAGGTCCCATTCTGCACACATCAAAGGTTGTTGATATAGCTCCACCATAGGTGCGCTGTCATTGGGGATCCAAGGCAGCACACCAACCCCGTTAATGATCCTTCCACAGGTTTAGCTATGGAAACCTTGTTACGACTTTTACATCCTCTACATAGCCAAGTTCAATCATCCTCTCCACCCACCAGGCTCATGACCAACCTTGGCAGGGCCATCCAAGGACTGCACTAAACCATCCAATCAGTAGTAGTGACAGGCGGTCTGTACAAAGAGCAGGGACTTAACTAATGTGAGCTTATGATCTGCATTTACTGTGAATTCCTCATTCCTGGGGAATAATGGCAATCCCCAATCCACTTCACAAATGGTTCAGCGGGTTATCTGCACCTGTTGGAGTAGGGTAGACACACACTGCGCCAGTCAATGTAGCCCACGTGCAGCCTTGGACATCTAAGGGCATCACAGACCTGTTATTGCTTGTCATGGGGTGTATGTACCCCATGCTGGCCTAGTGACCAAAAGGTTATCATAGGCACTACCAGCCACTGCTGATTGACAGCCTCATAGCAGCTTGGAGGATAAAAGATCTGAGAGGCGGTGTGGCTACTCGGAGGAGTGAGCAGACTGACAAAATGAGCTTCTGACAGCCAGCTCCTAAAGATCTTCCCAGAGACAACAACCCAGGAGGGGACGAACTGACCAATAGGCTAGAGAGCCTGAAGAGATCCAGGGGAAGGTAGGAAGAAACTTAGGGCATTATCAGAATCAAAGAACCCTGATCCTGCTTATTCAGCTCATGGGCCCTGAGCTGGAGCGTAGTGGAGTGGGTGAGGCTGGGTTCTCCTACCAACACCCAAGGTGGTCGCGTGAACCAGAGTTGGTTTTGATCTGATAAATGCACATATCAATGTGTATTAGCTCTAGAATTACAACAGTTATCCAAGTAATGGTTGGAGTGACCAAAGGAACCATAAATGATTTAATGAGCCATTCATAGTTGCACTGTACTACCCATGTGTACTTAGCCTTGCATGACTAAATCTTTGAGACAAGTATATGCTACTGGCAGGATCAACTAGGTAGCTGTGCTCAGGGTTGAGAGGAAGGGCCCCATCTTGAGGACGGGGGCACCCTGGCAGGCCCCACCAGCCTTCCCCAGGAGAAAGGATCTGGGTCTGCAGCACAGGAGATGGACTGATGGGAATGACAATCCCCCAGGATGGGTCTGGGTCACAACAGGGAAGGATAGCAGAAGAGAGGGTGGCCCATCAAGACCTCCTTCTCCCCTCCTTCCTCATTGGCCCAGAAGAGTCCAGAAGAGAGGGTCCCCTTTGAGAATCTAGCCCCTATGGCCTAACTGCTATTTGTTCTTTGGAAAATCTCCTCCTAGATTTCTTATGTGCTATACTTCTTTGTATCCACAGCCACATGTGTCAGTGGCAGGCCACTCATAATTTAGCCCCGTATTTTCATTACAAGTACAACATTTTTTACTTTTAGAATTCTGAGATCAGAACTTTTCCAGAGGGGAGGAAAGGTTGCTCAGATGAGGTATTTTAAGTACTTACTAAACCAGTTTCAACTTAATATTATAGTGTAGTTTTATTTCTGCTTGACAAGTTTTTCTTAATTAACGTAGCTGACACTTGTTCAGGAAGAAAGATGTCTCTTTGCAAAGACTTCTGAGACAAGGAAAAAACCTTCAGCTAATATAATTTTCTCTGAAGGATCCCTGAACATAGTTAATTATCCTTAATGCCGAGTTTAGAAACTTTACTGGAATTCCTTTAAACTGTGAAGACTGAAAACCAACAGACTGAGTCTCAGCTTGCTATGTTAACAACTAAGTGACACTTGCATCTTTTACAAATACGTGGCCTGAGTTTTATCAATCACTGACCCTGAAGTCAATGGATTTACACCAATAATACAAGCCTCAATGAGATCAGAATAAGGCCCTCATACTGTACAGCTATTTTGCATCTCTCCTGTGCTGCAATTATTTTTCACTCAATTCGTTATTCAACAGATTATTTCCATGCAGATCACAAATTAGTAAAGATGACAGTCAATAAGCTTAGGAAAATCGATATCTAACTTACTGTAATGAAATACTCATCTGACTGATATAATCAATAATTTTATTAACAATGTCAATTTACTATTAAACAATTTAGGCATTATGGACAGTGCTGGCTTTTACCAGGTTCAGAGGCAGTTATCAGTAAGCTTCAGGAAACCGATGATTCTTCAGTTCACAGGAGACATCCTGCATTTTAGAAACAAAAATGTGGACTGTCCTCTGAGAAGAGAATGATATAGTATAATAAAAATTTTGGTATCTCAGCCTCAAACTATTCCATCTATGCATTAATTAGGCTCCTGGTTAAGCATGTGTCTTAATGTACTAATTGAACAAGCTACATCTATTTTTATTTCTTAATAGTAGTAAAAATTCTAGTTTATCAGCTTGCACTTCTACACTGCTTTGCTGTTTTGGTTTAGATTACAAATTTGCATAATGCTTTTCATGCTGTTCCAGTTAAAATTTCATACATGAAATATATCAAATGAGATGTCATCCTTGGAGTTCACCTAAGTGAAATTTCAGTTGATTTAAACATATTCATCCCCCCCTCCCATGATGAAACTAAACAGGATCAGGCAGAAGCAGTAGCGTATAGAGCAGGGATCAGCAACCTTTCAGAAGTGGTGGGCCGAGTCTTCTTTATTCACTCTAATTTAAGGTTCCGCGTGCCAATAATACATTTTAAGAAGGTCTCTTTCTATAAGTCTTTAATATATAACTAAACTATTGTTGTATGTAAAATAAATAAGGTTTTTAAAATGTTTAAGAAGCTTCATTTAAAATTAAATTAAAATGCAGAGCCCCCTGAACCGGTGGCCAGGACCCAGGCAGTGTGAGTGCCACTGAAAATCAGCACGCGTGCCATAGGTTGCCTACCCCGGTAAAGAGATTAGTTCAGGCAATCAGGGTAAAGGAACAATACAATGTGATTTAAGTACTCCATCATACAGCTTGCATATCAAATCATGAATATCAAACACACATGGGAATACTCATGATGAATAGTGCACAAGCATAACATAAGCTGAAATTTGTTTGCACAAAATATTTGTGGAGCACTGTGAGATCCTGATTTTACTATTACAGTTTGAATCTGATTCAGAATAGATATTAAGGTCCACCCTCTTGGATCACATTGAACAGCAGTAGCTCTAAGTAAAAACCTAATGTTTAAACAAATTGTTTTATGGACAATTCATGAACAGGAAAAGGTCTACATGTTTTGCCTTAGGCATGAAAGATTTGGGCTTTGTCCACCAAGAAGCAGTTTTACACAGTCATTAATTCATAACTAGATATACTTTTTTCTCCACTCAGACAACTCATCTCATACTGAGATTATCTTTTGACTGCAAATAATAAAACTATGTGGACAGAAATCTGAAAATAGTACTGGTTGAATAATACAAGTCAGTTTATATGTCAAATTTTAGCATTTTAAATAAAATTTTTAATACAAAAGCTTATCCCTTCGTACACTTATTTTCACCAGAATGTTTGGTCTGCATTATGTACATTTTCCCAATACCTATGGTGACCTATTACTTTTTGCTTGAGGGTTTTTTTTTTTCTTAAGTGAAAAAGCCTATCTTTACTAATGTAACAATTCGATGAATGAAATGGTAGAATTGTAATGACTTTTCTCTCCAGTTTGTTTTATTACTAATTTTAGATCACCTTAACTTTTTATTCTTACTCATTTCCCATTCTTCTGATGTACTTGTATTTCTGCTCTGAGGAATAACAGACTAATGTGGTGTATAAGCCCTGCCCTAAAACTGAAGGGGAAAAAGAACAACTCGGGAGTCCAGCTGGCCCCATCTAGCTGTTCCTGCAGAGCATGCTCCAGTTGCAGATGGAGCTTAAAAGAGAAGCCAGAAAGCTCAGAAGGCGACTGACAAGGCAGGGAAAAGGACCTGCCTTGGGAACTCCTGAGAAGGGACGCTGTAGAATCCTCTCTTTGAAAAGAGGAGCCTTCCTGCTGGGCCCAGACAGACCGAAGGTGAAGTTAGTACCTTTTGCTACAGACTGTGAAACTCGGACAACAGAGTGGGTAGTAGGAAGCAACCCAGGGAGGGAAGCCTTACGGTCCTCCTGAGTGCCAGCCCTCTGACAACCTGGGCCAGACCCTGGTGGAGTGGCAGGGCCCCGGCTCCCCTACCAATCCCTCTGCACCAAGAAAGTACTGACCCCCTCATCACCAGGCAATACTGCCAACAAGTACCAGCCATCACACAGGCACTAAACTGATCTCATTTTAAGCAGTGAATTTGCCCATGAGCCAAAGATAATGCTAGTACATAACTCTCCTTTAGTTAATTCAACAAGTATTTTGTTATTGCCTTTTTGGGCCAATTGATATTCCCAAATTACTTCTTTTTCTCAAAATATTTATACAGTAGCCATTATTATTAATTAGTATTTACATCATTCAGTGAGGCTATGGCAATAGTGCCAAAAGACATCACCTATCAAGAGAGAGAGGCTGTAAAAGATTACCCTAGAATTCTGAGGGAAGATCAAAAAGTCATTCAACCAAAATCATTCTAAGATAACCCTGATACTGGTGTGGCCAGTGGGATGGACAAACCTGAGAAATATACATAAACAAAATATTTTCACTTTTATCATTAGAACCTGTAGGAGGCTGTGACCCTAAGCAGACTCTCCCAATGAGTCCCTTAGATTTTCTCCACATAGTTTCACCCTGGACTGGCAAGGGAGCCTTTCAAATAACTAAAATTAGGAGATCAAATGAAATTTTCACACTCTGAATGTCCTTTTCTCCTCAGGTGCCCCTACTGGGATGGAGTATTCCCGATGCTTCTCTGTCATCTAGAGCAAGAGTTGAAACTGTTGAGTTTGGTTTGATTCTTTCTGGACCTGAGAGAAGTAAGTATATTCTCCCTACCATCCTTCCTTCATAGAACTTGTCCTGGTTGGCTGAGAGAAAGGGTATCCCTTTTCTACTCTATGCTTCAAGGCTTCTAGTGCTGAACTTTAAAAAAAGAACCAATTACCTATTTTTTCCCCCCAGACACCAATTACTTCCCCAGCACCTCTTTACCATTCTCTGGATCTCTGTCTGCTGCAGAACTCCTGGAATAGCATTGCCTAGCACTCAAGACTTCCCCTTCTGGCCTTAAGGGTCAATATACCCATTTACAGAGCTCAAATTGAACATTCCAGTCAGACATTAATGCCAAAATGATGAGTTCTAAAACTCAGATGACATTACAGTACATTAGAGGTGTCTACGCCACATATATTCTTTGGATTGCTTCTTTTAGTTGCAGAGGTTACTGTCTGACATGACTGGAAGAGTTACCGTATGGAGAGTGGTATTTTAAATTTTGCAAGAAGTGGTGATATTTAGTTACTTAGATGTGTCACTCAGTAAACAAGTGGCATGACTAAATGTCAGAATAGTGGTTTTCAGGACAAACTGTAAAGATGCACAACAATTACAGTTAACTAAAATGCCAGCTAGCATCTCAGGAGACAGTTTTTCCCAGTGGAAAAGGTGCCATTCACAGAAATATCCTGGAATGGCTCATCGTGGAAATAATATTTTTTTCCTATGTAGAGAGACGGATATTTCCTGTGCTATTTGGAACCTGGCACCTATGCTTGTTTTTCTGCTCTGTTCTGTTCTATTCTTGTCCTACACTCGTTGCCAGAGTATCTGCACATTTGACTATTGTTGTTCGGTGGCTACCTTAATCTTTTAAAGGACACAAAGTGTTTATCTGATTCTTTTTGTTAATAAAGGCACAGTCTATGGGAAAACAACAAAGCTGTGAAAAAAGCAGTAGGTACAGTGCACAGTGAACTGCATATAAAATGGCTGCCTTTCTCTACCAAGATCAGAACAGAAAGGTGTAGTACAAATTAAATAAAAAAAATACCTAAATACACCCGGCACACACACATCTAATAAAGTCGCTCTCTGCTAACAAACACATCAAACCCAACTCTAATAATCTCCACTCGAACATCAACTCTTTATAATACTGCAAATAATTGCACTTTTGATAATATCCAATTGCTTTGGTTTGTTACAGTGTCATAAATAATGGAATTTAGTATGGGAAAGTGGATCAGCTCTTAGTGGCTGAAAATTAAGGGTTTTCTGGTTTTCCTGAATACCCTGAGTTGAAGCTCTATGAAGTAAACTGATTTTCGCTGTTATATAGGCTTGCCATTAGTTTACTAATTTTATTCCCAAAGTCTTTAAAAAAATAAATATTTCTTTACTACCTATAAGAAAATATAGATGTGATGCTAATATGTTCTCCCCTCCTAGAATAAAGATTTAGAAAATTTCTGTAGCTGTGTTGTTGAAGCCATGTTGTCTTCAGTGTTGTAGCCATGTTGGCCCCAGGATATGAGAAACAAGGTGGGTGAGGTAATATCTTTTCTTGGACAAACTTCTGTTGGTGAGAGAGACAAGATTTTGAGCTTCACAGCGCTTTTCTTCAGGTCCTGGAGAAGCATCACTGTCTTTTCTGCAATAGGCTTCAAACCTGCAAACACTACTTGTGTAGTGAGTACAACTACCTACATAGGCACTAACTTGGCTTCCATCACCATAATGAACTTATCCTTACAACACACCTATTATCCCATTTTATAGCTGGAGAACTGAGACAGAGTTAAAGTGATTTATTAAGGTCACACAGGAAGTCAATTACAGAGCCAGGAACTGAACCCACCTCTTTTGAGTCACAGTCCAGTGCCTTAATCACAAGACCATCCTTCACAACCCAGCCCAATGCATTACAGTACAATTTCCATACAGTAAGACTCTCTAATTACATTTAGATAATTCACATCTTTAAATCTTTAAGTCTTTAAATCCTGTTTAATCAGTCAGGTCCTGTTCCTACCCCCAGATGCATGTATGTCTCCTGGGCGATGCTTACTCCCTCAGATTACATTGGCATCAATGGGAGTTGTGAGTGCTTAGTCCCTTGTAGGAATGGGTCTTCAATTCTGTAAGATTAGGTCTTGTGTAAACACTCATGTGATACATGGATGCTATGTTTTTTTTAATGGGTTTTTGTGTGTGCAATTTAACCTCATCTTGATAATTTTGGAGTACTCTTTGCTGGCGTACTCTATTTTCTGTACAGATAAAAGTGACTTTTGTTTATATCCGCTCAGTTCTAATATGAATAAATACCATATAGACAATTTCCCCAAGTACTTAGATAAATGACTAGGTAGTGAGCTCTTGACACTACTCTTTTTATGATTTTTTGGGTAAGTATGTGGCAATATTTTAAGTATATTTTTCATAAAGCTTATTAAAAAGATTGTTAGTTAAAGCATGTTGTCACATGCTGTAAATGGTCATACAAAATAAAAAACTGTTGTAGCATAGAGACATTATTAGACCTGCAAAAAATACTTTACTATGTGCTATTTACCTTTTAAAGACAATAATGACCTGGCTGAGAAACAAGCTACCCACAGAAATATAATCTCCCATATGCACCTACATACATGCAATCCACACATTTCTCCTATGACCTGATGTACTGTACCTGAATTTCTGTTCAAACGCTTGCTGCATCATTTATTCTTTTCCACAAGTATCCTAATTACTAATGACAGAAAGCAGAGTAAATATGTAACAGATGACTGAAGGTAATGAAATCAATCTACTTTCTTCCAATGATCTGTATAGAACCATTTCTGCTGATACCTTGCAGTGTCTGACCTTTTAAACTGACAGGATAGTCACCACTGAAGCTTTTTAAAGACAGCTCTCTCACCTCAGAAAAGTGGAAGCCAGACAGCGAAGACCAACTTATTTGTCTGTGAATCAAACTGTCATTTTTGTTCTGCTAGTGTCTGTTATCACGTCTGGACAAGCAATTATTCTCTACGTTAGGTTCATACAACCTTGAATTTTTAGGAAAGTCCTTGAGAGTTAATGCAGCCACTTTACACAGCTACAGTTAATGTATATAAATGAATTATACAGAATCTTGGCAGCTAGTGCTGATAATAAACATTTAATTTACAACCCATACAATTCTTTTAACTTTGCAAAGTGCTTCATGTATCCATCTGCTTCTTTTGATTTATTAAAAACCCTATTTAGCTCTCATTGCATTTAGGTAGATGGCAGTACACGCCTGTCATATTCTGGTTGCCAATCCAGACCAGTGAGGGGCTGGCACCACCTACCCTGAAACCTTGGGTGCCTCACAATGCTTTACTGTTGTGGCTCCCAGCCTGGGCCACTCACAAACAGCCAAATGGGATGCAGGTCACACACTGAGTTTCTGTCCTGGCCCAGCAACTCTTACCCCAGCAGCCTGTCATCAACACACCAGTCACACTCTGGCTTCAACCAGCCTTGGATACTACTTCCAGGGTCACCCCAACACACTCTCAGACCTGAATTTTCCCAAAATGTGTTCTGCACTGTCCAGCCTTCTCCTCGATATTTCAGATATTAAAGGTCTGTTGCTCCTGGAAAGGCTCAGTATTCAACAGTATGCTCCTTTAACTCTAGTTTCCAAACAGTTCAGTTTAAACACAATACTGATTAATTTAGTTTAAAAATAAAACAAGTTTTTTTAACTACAAAGAGAGATTTTGAGTAAAAGTACAAGGTATTAAAGTCACGAATTTTTACAAGAGAAATAAAGATAAAACACTTTCTAGTAGCTAAAACTTAACAAGCTAAACATGGTTCAATGCAAAATCCTTACCACATGTTCCCAGCAACATGGCTGATCAAATTGGAGGGGGCCCAAGACTGAGTAACTTTTGAACTGTGCTCTCGTGTGGGGGGAGGCTTTGACTGTGTCGTGACTGTATTTGTAGGGACACAGGGGGTGTGGGACGGAGCTCCCCCCTATCCATCTGTGTCCTCCCAACCCCCACACTACCATCTTCACAACTGCCTCCTCCACCGTCATAGCTGGCTGTTTAACATCTGCCTCTGGACTTAGCTGCTCGTCCTGATTCCACTGTGTGGGCCAGAAGCACCAGCCAACCAAACAGGACTCTCTGGACAAGCGTACGGTGGTTCATGTGCCGCCCCCCCTAAACTGCCCATCCCACAGCCTGTCCCTTTTTACCTGACCCCAACTCCTGTTAACCACCTGCCACCGCCCCCGCTGGGGCATTGGCAATGGAGGGCACCGGGGTGACCTCCGCCGCTGCCATGTCCACTGCCTCCCCAGACTCTAGGGGAGCCCCCCAGCCGGCGGGAAAGGCCAGGGCAAGAAGAAGGGGAAGGGCCCCGCTAAAACCACCAGGCCCTCCATGGCAGGGGCCACCCCCACTGCTGAGGCCCCGCCACTGACCACGGAGTCCCTCCAAGGTGCCCCCTTCACCAGCTCTGCAGGTGTCCCTCCCTCACCCCCCAGGACGTATGCCCGGGGGACGGCAGCCCCCCCGCCTGCCGCCTCGTCATCTCTCCCGCCCACCGCCTCCACCACCATCAACAGCGGCCGGGGCCCCTTTCCCACCATGACAAGGAAGCACAGTGTCCAATGCCTCCTGGTGCCCACCCCGTCCCACGTGGAGACCTACGTGCGGGCGGTGGCGAGGGTGGTGGGGCCCTCGGCCATTGTGGCGGTCTCCAAAATGTTTGGGAAGGTCATCTTCTTCTTAGGATCGGAGGCTGCTGCCCAGGAGGCGGTGGAGAGGGGCCTGGCGGTGGAGGGTGTGTGTTTGTCCCCCAGAGCCGATAGAGGACCGGGGGATCCGCCTGGTCCTGACCTCTGTCCCTCCTTTTCTCCCCAATGCTGCCCTGTTACCCGCCCTTTCCACCCTGGGGAAACCTGTTTCTGACATCAGCCCTCTCCTGTTGGGCTGCAAGGACCCCACCCTCCGTCACATCTTTTCCTTCCGCTGGCCAGTGCAGCTTCTACTGCGGTCGGCGGCGCGTGACGGAGAGGCGCTCGAGGGGTCCTTCCTAGTCCCCCACCAGGGGGCCCGTTACCGGGTGTATTTCTCCATGGGGGAAGCCTGGTGCTATCTCTGCCAGGCGTCAGGGCATGTCCGGAGGGGCTGCCCCTTAGCCCGGCAAGGAGGGGCATCTGGGATCCCTGAGACCCGGCAGGACATCGGCCCCATCATTGCCGACGCTCCGGCCGCCTGATACCTGAACCCACCCCCCGCCCTTCGGATCACCACTTCTCCCGCTCAGGCCCAAGGGGCACCTCCCCTACAACGCCCAGACAAGTGGGAGAGCCCCGCCCACGCTGCTGACAATCTGGCGGGGCCTATGGAGGAGGGTGTGGCAGAGATCCACCAAGCATGGGAGAGAGCCTGCCCCAGGGAGAATCCTCCCTCCCTTATGCTGCCCCACCGTCCCCCCCCAAGTCCCTGAGCCATCACCTTTACCCCTTGACACGACTCCTGCTAACCAGCCTCCTGATGCTGTGGCCGCTAAATCCACCATAGAGCCCACGCCCGGTATCACTGAGAGCTCCCTCCCCATCCCCTTAACCCTCGAGTCTGATCGGGAGGTGCCACCATCCAGCTGCTTGCCTCCCGAAACCCAGAACCTCGCCTCTGCCCCTGCCCCTGCCCCTATCCAGTCTACCTCCTGCAATGTTATTGCCGCCACCGGGGCTGTCTCCTTCCCTTTCCCAACTGATGACCCCCAGGGAGCAGCCTTTGTGTTCTCCTGCCCTGACCCATTAGGAGCTGCTATCTTCCCTCCACCGCCCCCTATCGCCCCAGAGCTTGAGGTGGGCCTAGAAGCTCCAGCCCATCAGGCACCCCGTCAGTGGTCTGCACCCTGCTTGTCTGTTTTAGTGAACAACGGGGCTGCACCAAGGGTCCTGCCGGGGAACAACCAGGAAACCGTAACCCCACACCCCCATGAGCTGCGAGGAGAGCTGCGGAAGTTTTTAGAGGATGTCCGTGGCTCCCGCAACAAGGTACAGCTTGCTCTCCAGCAATGGGGGGATTTTTTTCAAATCCTCCAGGCCACAAGGGCCCTCATGGGGGAAGGTAAAGGGACGGTGAAGCAGGATGCCGCGGCCTACTGGCAGGTCTGCGTCTTCCGTGACCAATTACTCACCTACGGGATGGGTCAAGGACTGTTGCGCGGCCCACTGGGGGATGCGAGCGTCCCTGCCAGTGAGGATCCCCCCGGTCTCCCCCATGACACCTCTCACCATCGCAACGTTGAACACCCGGGGTTGTAGGATGGCTCTCCGCAGGTCCCAGGTGCTCTCCTTCCTTCGGGAGGGAGGGTACTCTGTGATTTTCCTTCAGGAGATCCATACGGATCCGACCGCCGAAGTGGGGGGACAGGGTCTACTTTAGCCATTCCACGATTTGGCAGGCTGGAGTGGCAACTCTGTTCTCTCCCGATCTATGACCCGAGGTGCTAGGGGTCGCCGAGGCCATGCCGGGTCGCCTGCTGCATCTCCGGGTCCGTATAGAGGGGCTCGTGGTTAACCTCGTTAACGTCTATGCCCCGACATCGGGTCCGGAGCGGCTGCAATTTTATCAGCAGGTGTCCGCCTTCCTCGGCACCTTAGATTCTCATGAGTGCCTGGTCCTGGGAGGGGATTTTAATACCACCCTCGAGGAGCGAGACTGCTCGGGGACCGAGCGGAGCCTGGCCACCGCGGACACCCTCCGGGAGATAGTTGAACATCACTCCCCAGTGGACATCCGGCATGACCACCACCCGGATGACACTTCCACATTCACCTTTGTCTGGGTGGAAGCCCATCGGTCAAGCCACTCCCGGTTGGTTCGCATTTATTTATCACGCTTCCATCTCTCACAAGCCCACTCCTCCAGCATTCAGCTGGCCCCATTTTCTGACCATCACCTAGCCACTGTGACAGCCTCCCTCTGTGCGGAGAGGCCGGGGCTGGCCTATTGGCATTTTAACAACAGCATGTTGGAGGATGAAGGCTTCGTGACATCCTTCCGGGAATTCTGGCTGGCCTGGCGAGGGCAGCGGCATGCCTTTCCCTCGGTGCGGCGATGGTGGGACCTGGGGAAGGTGCACGCCCGGCTGTTCTGCCACGACTACACGTGGGGCACCAGCCGACGGAGAAATGAGGCGATAGAGCAGTTGGAACGGGAGGTCTTAGAGCTGGAGAGGCGTTTGGCCGCCAGCCCCGAAGACCTGCTCCTCTGCGGAGCATGCCAGGAGAAGCGGGAGGAGCTCCGGGCCCTCGAGGACCATCAGGCCCGGGGCACCTTTGTTCGATCCCGCATCCGCCTCCTTCGGGAGATGGATCGCGGCTCCCGCTTCTTTTATGTCCTGGAGAAAACGAGGGGGGCTAAGAAGCACATCACCTGCCTCCTGGCAGAAGACGGCACCCCCCTCACGGAACCGGCGGAGATGTGCGGGAGGGCCCGAGCCTTCTACGCAAGTCTTTTCTCCCCGGATCCGACTGACCCTAGCGCTTGCAGAGTGCTTTGGGAGGAGCTCCCTATGGTCAGCGCGAGCGACCGAAACCGGCTAGAATTGCCTCTCACTCTGGCCAAGTTCTCAGAAGCCCTCCGTCATATGCCCACTAATAAGTTTCCAGACATGGACGGGCTGACCGTGGAGTTCTACCATATGTTTTGGGACATCCTCGGCCCAGACCTAGTCACCCTCTGGGCCGAGTCTCTGCAGAGCGGGGTCCTCCCTCTTTCATGCATGCGAGCTATGCTTGCCTTATTGCCGAAGAAGGGGGACCTCCGCGATTTACGAAATTGGCGTCCCGTCTCGCTCCTCAGCACGGACTACAAAATCGTAGCGAAAGCAATCTCGCTGCGGCTAGGGTCTATGCTGGCGGAAGTGATCCACCCAGACCAGACCTACACCGTCCCGGACCGCAGTATCTTTGATAACCTATTTATGGTTCGGGACCTTTTGGAACTTGGGCGTAGAGACGGTCTGTCATTTGCCCTCCTCTCCCTAGATCAGGAGAAGGCGTTCAATAGGGTGGACCATGGGTACCTCCTGAGCACTCTGCAGGCGTTTGGCTTCGGACCCCAGTTTGTGGGTTTTCTCCAGGTGCTGTACACTTCCGCAGAGTGTCTGGTTAAGCTCAACTGGACCCTGACTGAACCGGTGAGCTTCGGGTGAGGAGTACGGCAGGAGTGCCCCCTCTCGGGCCAGCTATACACTCTGGCGATCGAACCCTTCCTCTGTCTCCTCCGCAGGAGGTTGACAGGGTTGGTGCTGTGGGAGCCGGAGCTGCAGCTGGTCCTGTCAGCGTACGCTGATGACGTGCTCCTCGTGATCCAGGACCCCGGCGACTTGGCGCGGGTGGAGGCTTGCCAGGCCATCTATTCGGCAGCCTCCTCCGCCCGAGTCAACTGGGTCAAGAGCTCTGGCTTGGCGGTGGGGAACTGGCGGCAGGCGAGCTCCCTCCCATCCGCGCTTCAGACCATCCAGTGGAGTGCAGGTCCGCTGCTCTACCTCGGCATTTACCTTTCTGCCACGCATCCCTCTACGCCGGAAAACTGGGAAAATTTAGAGGGCAGGGTGATAGAGCGGCTCCAGAAATGGATGGGACTACTCCGATGTCTCTCCCTCCGAGGGAGAGCACTGGTGCTTAACCAACTAGTCCTGTCCATGCTCTGGTACCGGCTCAACACCCTGGTCCCGGCCCCGGGTTTCCTGACCAACCTCCGGACATCGATTCTGGGTTGTTTTGGTCAGGAACGCACTGGGCCCCTGTAGGGGTTCTTCATCTACCCCTGAAGGAAGGAGGACAGGGCCTGAAGTGTCTACACACTCAAGTCCGTGTCTTCCGCCTCCAGGCCCTACAGAGGCTCCTCTATGGTGCAGGCAGTTCGACGTGGAGCACACTGGCGCATGCCATCCTGTGCCGCATCCGAGGGCTCTGATATGACCGGCAACTCTTTTATCTCCATCCGGGAGGTCTTCCGTGAGACCTCTCAGGGCTGCCGGTCTTCTACCAGGACCTCCTCTGGACTTGGAAACTGTTCTTAACAACCAAGTCCGTGGTGGCCACCGAGGGGGTAGATCTCCTCGCGGAGCCCCTGCTACACAACCCCCAGCTCTGTGTGCAGGTGGCGGAGTCCCGTTAGGTGTGCCAGAGCTTGATCCTGGCAGAAGTCACGAGAGTCGGAAACCTCCTGGACTATGACCGGGGAGACTGGCTGGATCCCCTTACGCTCGCCCAGCACATGGGGCTCTCCAGACCTCACACCCCCTGGCGCGTACTTCAGGAGGCAAAGGCCGCTTTGGGGCCCGCTGCTCGAACTTACCTCGACCGGGTCCTACTCAAGGGCACGCCCCGCCCACCCTCTACCCCAGGCCTGCCAGACCTTTTAATTGGATCCCTGCCCCACAGACCAATTGACCCCCCACACCCCTTCACTGCGAGCCGGCTGCATGAACTGCAGCCGGTACGCTTCCAAAACACGCCAAGGAAACATCTATACATGCTCGTGCTCCACACCCTTCTTGCCCTCACCCTAGTGTCCCGCTCCGACACAAAGTGGCAAGACCTTCTGCCACCTTTGGAGGGTGAGCAGCCCTGGTGGGCCAGCCTATATTCCACCTTGGTTCCGAGGCCCGTCGGGGACATCAGTTGTCGGCTCCTTCATGGAGCTGTGAGCACAGGCACGTACTTGGCGCGGTTCACCCCCATTCCAGATACTTGTCCCTTTTGTGGTGTGAGGGAAACCCTGGCGCACGTATATTTGGAGTGTGCCAGGCTGCAGCCCCTGTTCCAGCTCCTCACAAATCTCCTATTATGTTTTTGGTTGCATGTTTCCCCTCACCTTTTTATTTATGCACACCCCATCCGTGGCCTCACAAAGTCGCGGGATCTCCTAGTTAACCTTCTCCTGGCCCTGGCTAAAACCGAGAGAGGAGGTTGGCCGATGGAGTTTCCTGTGACTGTGGGACTGTTTTCCGATCCTCGGTCCGTTCACGTATCCGGGCGGAGTTCCTCTGGGTGGCGTCCACCGACTCCCTTGATGCTTTTGAGGAGCGGTGGGTGCTGTCCGAGGTTCTCTGCTCGGTGTCCCCGGCTGGGTCCCTTTGTCTGACCCTTTGATTGGGGGAGAGAGTAAGCCCAGCCCCAGCCATTGCTGCTGCGGACACCACCACCTTAGAGGGGTCCTTTCACACGTGGGTGCATGTGCCCCCCCCCCCCCCCCCAGATTGTCCACCCCACAGCCTGCCCCTCTTGTTGGGTGCTTTCAGAGGAGGGAATTGTTGGTGACACTTGGGCGTGGCGCCAGGTAACTCGAAGGGGTGGAAGACCACGAGAGTCGAGGAAGCCCTCCCCTCTGGGCCCAGGCAAGCTTGAACACTTCCTTCCCCTGAAGCTAATGAGAAAACAATTGTGATTGGTTGCTGTGTTACACATTGCATATGCTGCTGTTTTTACTTTGTAAGTGTGTTATCCAAATAAAAAAACATCTTTTACTTAAAAAAAAAATCACTCTCCTGTAGCCATCTGGCCCGACCCTGTCACACTATGTAAAAAAAATTTTAAAATGTGAGTGTGACATAAGCTGTGGAATTTGTGAGTAAATTAGGCCATTGATGGGAGGTAACAAATATTAAGCTCCTGGAATTGCCCTGCTCCTATCCCCTCCCCCTCTAGAGTTTGACTTTTAAATATATATATATATAATTTTTCAATTTATTTTGGGGAATTTCCTGTTATTTTGTTCTATACATTCCCTTAAGGGGTCAGGTCTTAACCCCAGGGCTTGGAAGGCACTGGAGGGGGTTCAGGTTCTGTCCCTAGGGAGGTGGGAGACTTGAGTGGGGGGTTGGGTCCCAGAGGGGGTCAGAGGCCATGGGGGTGCAGAGCGAGCCTTCCCTGCACTCACTCTGCAGTGGCAGCTCCTGTCCCGCAGGGCTGCACAGAGGGATGGCCAGGCTAAACCTAAGCAGTGCCAGGTCGCAATGCCCAGAGTGAGGAGCTGGGCTCAGCCCTGCAGGACAGGAGCTGTCGCTGTGGGTGATTTTATTTTATATCATTTTTAAGCATTGTTTTTCACTTTATTTTGCATTATTTCACATTTGCAAAAAACACAGGGCTCTATTCATACTCCTCGGCTCTTCTCTTCCCCACCCCCTACACTCCTAACTTTGACCCTGCTCCCCTTCATCTGCTCCTGTCCCTCACCTTCACATGTGCTCTCCCCTCCACCTATGCTTCCCCCTCCAAAACTCTTGCCTTCCCCACTCTGCTTCTCTCTCCGCACACTTCTATGCTCCTATTCTCCTGCCCATTTGTCTTTTGTTTCCTTCCCTCTGCTTCTGAGTCAGTGAACCCCATCCTAGCTCATGTACCTAACCCTCCTCCCAGGCTCCTTTCCCCCTCTCTCAAGCCTTGTATCTCTTTACCTGTCCCTCCTTCCCCACTGCTTTCAAGTCAGGAACTCCTCCTCTATGTTGCCTGCAGACAGAGGATTGAGAGCACAAGAGAAACAGTCTCCCTATTCTCATTTCCTATGCTTGGTGCCACAGCAACCAGCCATAGCGAGGAGGAGTAATTGCAGGGAAAGTCCTGCTCAGCCCCTGCAGACCCAAGATGGAGCATGCTCAGTCACTCTGAGGGAGTGGTACATGGGCAGCCTGGTTGCAAGTGTTGCCACCTGTCCAGGTTTCCTCAGGATCAGCCCTTTTTCGAGGCAGTTGTCCTGGGAAATCTGTGAGAGTACTCAGTACACACTGTCAGCTGTCCAGTTTTATGGGCTCAGGATCAGCTTGGTTGTCAGTTTTTTGTACCTCAGAGTGGCAACCCTACTGGTTGCACATAGGAAGCTGTAAGGGGCTAGAGCATGTTCAGGAACTGAATGGCTAGGCAGCAGTTCTGCAGAAAAGGACCTAGGGGTTACAGTGGACAAGAAGCTGGATATGAGTCAACAGTGTGCCCTTGTTGCCAAGAAGGCTAATGGCATTTTGGGATGTATAAGTAGGGGCATTGCCAGCAGATCAAGGGATGTGATCATTCCCCTCTATTCGACATTGGTGAGGCCTCATCTGGAGTACTAGATCCAGTTTTCGGCCCCACACTACAAGAAGGATGTGGAAAAATTGGAAGGTGTCCAGTGGAAGGCAACAAAAATGATTAGGGGACTGGAACACATGGCTTATGAGGAGAGGCTGAGGGAACTGGGATTATTTAGTCTGCAGAAGAGAAGAATGGGGGGGGGAGGGGCGGATTTGACAGCTGCTTTCAACTACCTGAAAGGGGGTTCCAAAGAGGATGGATCTAGACTGTTCTCAGTGGTAGCAGATGACAGAACAAGGAGCAATGGTGTCAAGTTGCAGCGGGGGAGGTTTAGATTGGATATTAGGAAAAACTTTTTCACTAGGAGGGTGGTGAAGCACTGGAATGCGTTATCTAGGGTGGTGGTGGAATCTCCTTCCTTTGAGGTTTTTAAGGTCAGGCTTGACAAAGCCCTGGCTGGGATGATTTGGATGGGGATTGGTCCTGCTTTGAGCAGGGGGTTGGACTAGAAGACCTCCTGAGGTCCCTTCCAACCCTGATATTCTATGATTCTACAGATGGAATCTTTATAGAACTCAGGGGCCAAATTCTAGCATGTGCCAAGTATGAGTTTCAGTCTTATACATTTTCCATATTCACATGAATTTTCATGAGGATGGTAAAAGGCACATACCTGACATTAGGGGGACTCTCCTGCCTAATGTCAAGACCTTGCTCCAAAGCATGGATGTGCTACTGTTTCACAACCACTTATATGAAGATTTTTAACATGGGCAAAACAACATAGTTTTCCCTAACCATGTTCTAGAAAATGGCTGAACTATTATCTGAATCTTAAAAATAAAAAATCACACACACCCAGCATGGAAAATTTCACCCCAAGTCGTTAAAGTTTTGCAAAGCTATAAGCAACTGGAAACAGGGTCCTAGAATGGGAAGTATCAGGCAACCTTGACTTTTACCTGTGCTGCCTATAATGAAATAAGCCAAGAGCAAGCTTAGTAGCAGATAAAAAAAAAGTTATTAGTGTAATTTCCCTCTGTGAATAAACATCAAAAATATGTTTGTTATATCTCTTTCATTCTTCTCCTATTCTCAGAAGAGGCCACACACTCCACCTTCCATGCTTTTCAGAGGAGCACTTTTTTCACCCTCAATGCCCTATATTACAGAAAGGTTCCTAGGCTAATTAGGGCTATATGAGTCTCTCTTTATATCCCATTAATGCTACTTTATGCTGTGCTACAAAGATCACTGCAGAGTGTTTTTCTGCCTACGCAGCATACTCAGCACTAGGGGAAGGTTATCCCATAACTGCCTACTTAAGAGTTTCTTATACTTTCCTCTGAAGAGCTGGAACTGTCAGAGACAGGATACTGGACTTGATGCATCATTGGCCTGATCCGTATGGCAGTTCCTAAGTAGCACAAATGGATTAGTGCCTGATTGCCTCATATGCTGTGGTTACAATGGGCAATTTTAAACAAAGCTGGCTGATGTCCTGTATATTAAAAATATTTCAGGATCCTAATAGCTACAGACCACTCTTTAGAAAATATGAAAGTTAACTCTATCAGTTCATATTGTCAGCAGCCTTTTAGAAATAATGTTCGGTTCTATTATGTGCAGTATTTCTATACACACACTGACAAATGTTAACATATAATATGAATAGATTTATTATAGCTATATCACAAAGCATGGTCCTAAAATCAATGCAGAATGAAGAATAGTGACCTTGGAATACACTTGCAATCACTGAAAAATTTTTAAAAGCAGCTATTTCAACTGGCTCTGAAGTTAACTTGTTTTGAAGTTTAACAGAGAAATCTGTCCTGAAGGTTATTCCAGTTTTATTGTCACCATAATAGCAGCAGGACGTAGCATCTCAAGGACTCAAAGAGGTTTTGTTTACGCTCACCACTTCATAACTGTTGTTCTTGCCGTGCACAATGTGAAATGTAAAGGTATATGAAGCTTGTTGATGTCCCCGAACAAACGTGTTCTAGACATGAATAATTACATCCTCTAGATTCAGCTGAAAAAGAATTAAAGGAAGTATCAGGTGAAACAGTGTTTGGGATTGAAAACTCTCACCTTCTTCACACATGTAAATACTTTTCCATTTGTCACATGCATGCTTCAAAATACAGGTGCTTAACGGAAAAACATGGTGGAATTTTCCAAGAAAATGACATTTCTCATCAATAGAGGAATAAAACATTTTGAGACAACTATAAGAATAATCACTAACTGAACTATAACTAAAATGTTTATTAAAATGAATAAAAAAATGTGATTTTATTTGTTCTTGTAGAATTAACAAAATCAAACACCTATAACATTAGAAAGTCTTTGATTCTTTGATCTTAGTGCTGACACTTCCTCTTGCAACAGGTACAAATTAACTAAGGATGGATAGCAAACATTTAATAGGCTTAACCATGGATAGAAATTAGATACAATTTTGTTCCTATGGTCCCAGAACTAGAGAGGAGAGACAAGGAAACCGGGCACACTTCCTGATGCTCACTGCTCAGCAAATACAGACTCCCATCAGTATCTGAATTCCAGAGTTAAATAACAGTATTCCCAGGAACTTGTATGGAAGTACTTGAGTAAACTGACCAGAATTTGGCCACTGTCTGTCCCATAATCTCAGTTAAAGGAGGCAGCTAACAATTACTGCAAGAGGCCAGAATAGTCACTATCTAATTTCTTATTTGAGGCCTGTTTTTGAAAGGTGCTCTTTGTAACACAGGCTTGCAATGGAAAATATATGTTAATATCCCGATGTCCAGGTAGCAATAGTTGCCAAGAATGCTTTTCATCATTTGTGCTTGGCAAGAAGGTTGCAGTCTTTCCCCGCTGATGAATCTCACTAGTCTTCCATGCCTTTGTTACTTTGAGACTGCGGTGTGCTGTACATGAACACTGCACATACAGCCCATCCAGAACCATAGGTAGTGCAGAAAGTGAATACCAGAACTTCTTCTGAGAAGCATGTTATGCCTGTTCTTTATAATCAGCTTTAGACGTCAGCCCTTTTCCAGAAGACATTAAAGTGTTGTTTTATAACTTATAAATACTAAATAATTTGTGCCTTACTTTTGCTGAGCTGGATTGTTTCCTGCCATGGTAAAGCTAATGGGAGGAAAGGGGTGACTCAGGCTTAAGAAATCTCTATGAGATTACCAATAGGAGATAGATTCCCCATGTATATCTGTCAGTTGCCCCCTGACCTTTAGAATAAATGACAGGGCCCTGTTCAGCAGCAGGCCAGATGCTCTTTATTTTTCAGATGGCCCCACACAGTTGCTTTATCCCTTCCATAAAGGGGGATCTCTGATGTCGAGTGAGGACTGTGAAGAAAAATAAACAGTCATAGGCTGAATCATCCTTTCTTAGGAAGCTCCTCAGTATAAGTGAGGAGACAAGCAGCATCCATATTTTGGCCCCACCTCCATCTAAGAGTCCCCAACATGTGCCTCACCTGTCCCCATGGAAATGAATACCTTCTGCATAGGGGCCTTGGAGATGCAATTTCCCCCTTAGATACCACTTCTCCTGATGTAGTTCTATGGCAGCTGCAATCAGTGGAGGTCCTTTAGTGAGTAGTTATCTGGTTTAAAGGAGAGGGGTTGCTGCCTGGGAACTATTGGTGAGAGCTCATTAATTCTGAAATTTTCTTTCCTTTTTGGGTTGCCAGAGTCCAGATTTACTGACTCTCTGGCTATACTGCTGGGCATTTGTTTTCCCTGATTTCTCTGAGGAGGCACGTGAATGATTTTAGAGCTAATAGCTAAACAGAATCCTTTGTTGGCATTGGGCTAATTTACAAATCTCTGTTTTTTCAGGACTGCTTTTAATTTTTCTGTCTCTACTAAGAAAACATTGAACATCACATTTGGAACATTTAAATAAATTAATAAATGACGCCATCAGCTGCTCCTGCAAGTTAAGGTGGATTTGCAATTGTACCTGGCTCATGGGAAGATTGATCCCCATGGAAAGTGTAAAACCACAAGGAAATCTAAGATTTTTTGGTTTTGCTTTTGAACAATATGCATCAGGACAGATGCTACATAGTCTCATTAATTCACTGCCCCCATTCTGCTTACCTCACCTGCAGAGAGCAAGAGCAGATCAGTATAAAAATGAGTTGTGATCCATTAAGGATTTACAAGGCTTTCAATAACCAAACCCAAAATTAACAAGTTCTAAATCATGGATTCTTTGAGTTCTCCCTATGATATCTTTATGACAAGCAAACAAGTGTCAAGATAATCCTTTTATTATGAACAGGCACTACAGACAGAATAAGGTAACAAACTTTCTACTACTCTGTGTAGCTGTAGCCTGTGGCTGCCCCATTCTGGGCTTCCTTGTTTCTGTCCCCAGCAGGAAGTGTCACAGAGAAACCAAAGAGTGCCTCTAAAGTTTACAGGAAATGTGGCATGTCCACAATTCCTGGAGGACTTGTGAAAATCTTGTGCATCCATATGTCAGACCTAGTGTCTGCTTTTCAATTTGTACATCATCTCTGTGGTTGTCATAACCTAGATGCATATAAGACTGGCAACCAATTAGCTCCATAATGTTGTAACAGTACTTCTCCCAGCCCTCCTTTCAAGGCATTTGTAGAAAGTTTGATGTCTTTCAACAGGCTACAAAATTGTAGCACTGAAGCTGATGTCAGAATGTGCTTTAAATCATTGAACTCTCCGTCATGCTCTGGAATCTACGCCCATTCAGTTACTTCATGGGAGAGATGTCTTAGGTGAACGTGCAAACTGTATAGCTAGGAATGAACTTACTGTCATAATTCAGCATGCCTTTGAACTCCCTTTTTATCTTTAAGTCTTGCTGTGTTCCGTTTTGCCTGAATCTTTGATTCACTGGGCAAGATTCCCTTTTAGGTCAGTCTCTTTCCCAAGTATTTTATTTCCATTTGAAACTGATATTTGGCCTTATTTAGTTTCAGGTTATTAGCTCTCACAGTTTCCAGAACTTTCCTCAGTCATTCCCAATGTTCAATGACAGTGCGGTCCCAACTTATTATGTCATCAATCTATATTTTCACACCTGCCATACCCTTTAGTGATTGGATCATTGTACAATGAAACACTGCTGGAGCTGAACATAGTCCGAAAGGCAGTCTTAGGAAGCAGCATCTGCCAAGTGGTGTGTCAAAAGTGCAGATCTTGGAGCTCTTGGTGTTCACAGGGATCTGTCAATATCTAGACATCTAAGAATTTGGATCCTGCACTCTGAGACACCAATTCACTTCTTGTGGGGAAGAGTATGTGTGCTCTTTTTATATATACACAGCTGAATGCCATCTCCTTTTTTCTCTACAATTACCAAGGAGCGAATCCAATCTGTTGGTTCTTCTATTCTCCAAATGATACCATTTGCTGTCATATTTTGCATCTCTTCTTCTAGTCTCTTTCTTAAGGCTTGCGAAACTTTCATGTAGCATATATCCAGGTTCTCTTAACTGTATCTTATAGGTTTCTGGGATGTATTCATTTCCTATTAATACATCTTCAGATGATGCTATTAATAGTTTCATATTTGGTTCCGTGTTGCCTTTTTGTCTTTCTATGACATACATCCTCTTAATGAGACCAAGCACCCAATGTAGGTTCAATACTGGTTGCTCAGCTCTGGGTACCACCACGCACACTTGTTTTTATCATTTCCCTTTTGTTTTTAAATATCAGTGTGCACTCTCCCAAAACTGGAATTGTTCCTCCATTATTGTCTTTCATGGATATTTTTGACTCATCTTTCTATTTCCGTTTCTGTTATTACATTTACTTGTGCCCCAGTGTCTATATTGTATATCACATTAATGCCATTTGTGCATGTTTTAATTAGCCAATCTTTTGAGTTTTCAGCCTCCTCCATTATTGTGCTTATTCCTCTTCATCTGAGGAATTAATTTTTTTCGCTTAATACATGCAGTTTTGTGCTTTCTCTGACCGTGTTAGCATAATGGGCTTATTATAGTTTCAACAGATTTACCTGAATGCTGAGCATTTCCTGTACTTATGCTGTTGTCATATCACTGGCATTGTTTCCAGCTTTCTGTTTTTCTGTCCTTGGACAATTTAATTTCTGTGAACTTTTCTCTTGCTGATTTAGCTATCGTACTCACAGTGATGTATTCAGTGGCTTTTTATTTATGTTTGTTTGTTCCACTGCTTGGCATATACCTATTGCCCTTTCTAGAGCCAGATCCATCCCCCTTTGTAAACATTCACCTACCTTTTTATTGTTACATACCAAGACAAACTGGTCTTTAATGACAGTCTTTTAATATTCCATAATCACAGGACTAATATTTTAGTTTTCAATCTGTGACAAACTCCTCTATCATTTTCCCTTCATTCTTTGTTCTCATCCTGAACACACGACTCTTAAAAGTAACATATTTTTCTTGGGACACAATTATCCTTAAATACTCATTATTTCTGTAAAGCTTTCCTCTTTCTCTCTCTCCCTCTCTCTCTCTCCCCCCACCCACACACCATCTTTGTGTAATTCACTGAATATCACTAGCACTCTGTGCCTGACACTGTTAAGAGCAGAACAATCCTTTGCTCATCCTCCCGTTTATTTGTCCCTATGGCTTTCATACACATCTCAAACTGCTGTTTGAACTATTTCCAGAGACAGTCAGCATTTCCACTGCATCCCAGGGCTGTTGGGGGAGTTACGTGCAGTTGCATGGGTTCTGTAGCAGCTATTTCAATGTTACCTCTTAGTGGTTATGCCAGCACACTGCGCCTCCTATGTACCTGGCACCATGAAGTATCTCTCTGGTCAACAGACTGGTGTCAAGGTAAATCCTTTGCTGGCCATGGATCCTACTCATAACAGTGTGATAACAGACTCTCTAGTGCTCTGTGTAGCTGCAGCTGGCAACTGGCCTGTCCAGGGTCTTCTTTGTTTCTGCCCCCAGCAGGAAGTGCATCATGGGAAACAAAAGACTGAATCTAGTGTATACAGGAAATATGACATCTCTACACTTCCTGAAGGACTTACTCTATAGCATTTTCCTTTCTCTGATTTATATAAATAAAGTCTTTATACTTGCTTAACCATCAACTCCAGGTCGGGTAGACAATTGTTTATCATTCCCATAGCAAATAGGTAACTGCAAGCTGGAAAGAGTCTACATTATTTATAAATCAGCACATCAATCTATTTTCAGTATGTGCAGTAAAAGCCTCTCAGGCTACATTGTGTATGGTTATGTACTAACAATGATGGATAGCTTCCATGATCATAAGTCTGTCCAAAATAAATCTAGATCTTCCAGCCTGTCTAATCTAATACCTGCTTACAGATTGTGTCAAATAGTGACAGTCTCCTGCTACCTTGTAGAATTTTGCTACTTTTGTCTAGAGTGCACCGGACACTTTATTGCTAATTCAATTGCTGACTTCCTGATGTTCTAACTTCTCCTACTTTATTTCAATAAGCTCCATGTCCAGGAGACCTTTTTACAATAGTCTCACAAAACTCTGCTCATGTAGTCTGCTCCCCTTGTTTCCTTGGCTCTGGTTTTATAGTTCTTTCACAATGGTACAAACCAGAAAGGTAACTGTTTGTGTTTGTATGCACCAGGGAGCTGTTCTTCTGTGCTGACCTCCTAAAGAATTGCACTTGGGAGAGCAAAGCATAAAGCCAGCCTCCAGGTGCCCTATGATTGCTGGTACCTACTGCCCCGGTTGTTCAGATTTACTAACTTTGCTCCCAACTTGAAGGGCCCATCCTAAGCCTTATGTGGTGATGTCAGCATTGCTCAAGGGATCTAAACCCTGCTTGTAAGACTCCCTGTTGCTTTTGCACTGGTCACTGCAACTCTAATGAATTGCTCTAGATTAGACCTTATTAAGAAGAGCTGTGCCTAATTATGGATTGGGATAGGCTGATGAGAGTCAAGAGGCTGATTAGGTAGAAAGAAGAAAAGACGGGAAGGAAGTACAAAGGGGTAGTGAAGCCTTTCAGAGTCAGAGTCTAGAGGGATCTCTGAGAGCAAAGATCTCTTCTGTCTTCCCTCTGCTCCCCTTTTAGCCAAGGGAGCTAAGGATTATGTGTTAGGATAAATATGGGATTGCACGAGTCTGTAAAGGTCATGGGTCGGACACTGTGAAATAAACCACAGGAGGTGCTTACCAGAAGATGGTCTCGGGGCTCCATGTGACAGAGCAGGGTTCTACTCTTGTCTCTTTTCAAGTTCCCAACAGCTCAAAACCATTTTCTCTATTTTGCCAAGGCTTGATAGACATTTTCTTTTTTAGAGGCATGAGTATGTACCATGGGGTTCTTAATCTATAGGTGTAATGCATATTTGAAATAGTGGAAGAATAGTCATCCTGCTGACAGGATAGGAAAAGCTACTGTTTCTGAGGACCTTGGCATGTCTGCAGTTGTAGGAGTAAAGAGTTGCTATTTGGCTATAACCAACAATGCGTATATAAAAAGAAATCTAAATACAAGCCAATGATTTAATGAGAAGTCATTACTGTAATAGTAGCTAGAGGTGCTCTTTTGGGAAGATTCTCTATTTTATAATATTTTTTTGACTAAACAGCTGACTGTTTTTAATTACATAATAAAGGTAGAGGAAAATAAGATCATTTACTGAACTTACTGGTTACTCAAGGCAGTAGCCATATCAGTAGCAGGAAACCTGGAGAAGAGTTTGATCTCCTAGCTGAGTGAAACAAAGCTTCCACTTGGACTTTAGTCTTTTTATTTTCAATTACTTCCACAATTTTCACCCCCGGAACGCATCCATTTTTACTTTAACAATCCTGGGCATCCTATATTTCCCTTTCCTCGCATAAAAGTTCACTTTCTTTGTTATCTCAGGAGTTTAAAGTTTCCACAGAAATTAATTCTTTCTTTGCAAGAAGAAAAACATGCTTGTCAGGCTTTCCACCCAAATCACTGAAAATCTTGATCTCCTACACTGATTCAAATTCTGAATACTTACCTCTCTCAATGACCCAGCTGTGGCAGCTCGGAGACATTAACATTCACATTGATATTCACATTGTGTCACATCCTTCTCAGATTGGTATTTAAGCCTTCAAGTGATGGGGAAGATCCACAGAGGGAACAAGGAGACTGGAGGCTTCCTTTAGCTTTCACAAAACCACAGTGATAGTAAACAAAAAAGAGGAGAGTACAGGCTTTAGAATCTGTGGCCTGTTTGATACTTGAGAGATTCTACTATGGAAAGACTAGAAATAAATAAAGCTAATACACCAGAGGGAATATTTCGCAGTTTGCAGTAATATCCACTCTGGTGATTTCTCAGCCTCTCAGATGAGATGAATAAAAATACCACATGGCGTATAACATTTCTACAGGTGCTTTGTTAGAAAATTTGTTACACTCAAAAAGATACATTTTCTAAAATTTCTTGTGAAAGGTATAAGGAGAATGCCAGAGTATCATACAGTACAAAGGGAAAACATTGTAACAGCTGGCTCTACCCTAGTCATTTTAGTTGGGAAAATAATTCACAATACATAATTCATTCAGATTTCAGAGTAGCAGCCATGTTAGTCTGTATTCGCAAAAAGAAAAGGAGTACTTGTGGCACCTTAGAGACTAACCAATTTATTTGAGCATAAGCTTTCGATGCATCCGATGAAGTGAGCTGTGGCTCATGAAAGCTTATGCTCAAATAAATTGGTTAGTCTCTAAGGTGCCATAATTCATTCACTAAATCTTTCCTCTTTTTCTTTTCACAACATGTCCAGAAACAGAGTCCAAAATGGTTGAATTCATTCAATATTCAAAATTATTTACAAGTTTCTTTGGTGAATAATTCCTTGCCTACATATTATTTGCTAATTGCAAATGTCTGAAATATGGTATCTGAAATTGTGCTGCATTAGTTGCACAAGTCACATGATATTGCTCCTGTCTGCTGCTTGAATGATTTATGTGCTTAACTGAAACATGAATTTCAGTTCATAATTTTCCATCATTGCTGGTTAATTACGCAAGTCAAGACTTACTTCTGGTGAATATCCAAATTAAAATGTCCTTTTCACAAGCATTTGTGGGAGTAAGGTTGAAGTGCTTGCCTTTTTGTGGAAAGAGACTGCAATTGTAAACATGGTTGAATTAAAATTCACTTTTGAATACAAGCATTTGCAAATAATTTTTGAACTATTAACCCGGCTGATAGCAGTCAAAGTGAACCTGATATAAAATAACAAAGTCTGAGTTCAAAATTAGGACACAGGTGCAATCCCAGGTAGTGGTGTCAATGGCACCCACAAAACATACATGGCATGCTATCTCCACCCATTAGTTTTAAGTAACTTCAAACTACCTATCAGAATTGAAGATTTTTCAGGTGAGTGATTAACAGTCTCTCTCTCTCTCTCTCTCTTTTTTCTATGGTGAACAGTGACTATTCCGTCAAGGACTATTTAATGATAAAATGAAGTTGGACTGCTATTTGATATACCTACGTTTATCTTAGGCCTACATTTTCAAAAGTGACTACTGATTTAGGTGCCTTGATATTTAAATTTGAACACCCACGCTTTGAAATTCAAGCTTTTCTAACTTGCTCAGGTTGGGAACCCAGAAAGGGAGACACCCAAAATCACTAGTTACTTTTGAAAATTGGGGCCCCAATCAGTTGGATTAACATTTTGTTTGTGTGCATATCTGGAACCGAAACAGGAATGCTTGGTCCCCTTTTGATACTCCTTTGGAGACAGACAGTTTATGGTCATATCTGCAGTCCCATATGAAAGAATGAAACAGGTCTGCTGCTTGCTGTAAAACCTTTCACTCACAGGAGGTAAACAGGTCTACTGTTCTGCTACTGATAATGTGCCACTTGCTTTATTTATTGCTAATTTGTTATTTTACACTGAGTAGGCTGGTTAGTTAGAGCTGAGTGATCTATTGGCCAATGAAATAGTCCAGCTATAATGACTGGGTTTGTATTCCACTGACAAGCTGTTTGCTCAGTGTTAGAGTCTATTGTCCCCAGCAATTTTATTAATGAAATACGACTGTTTCTCTACCTTTCGGGGCCTGAAACAAGATTGCTTTACATACACTAGCAATACAGTAGGTCTGGTGCAGCCAGCACTACTGCTGATGTATCAAGAATAGGAAAAATAAAGGTTAATTCAACAATAAGTTTAATAAGGTTCAGAATATAGAAGTGCTTCTGGATAACCAGATATTAATGGTGACTTAGGCTGTCTTTTTTAAAATGTACTTGCCATCTTTCCTTTTGGATGTAGACCTTTCCATAATTATTCATACATTTCTTACCTCTAGAGTGTACTACTACTACTACTAGATCCAGACAAATCCAGCAAAAGAGCTTCACAAATATTCATTCACATTTTAAAAGTAGTTGGCTTCACCTGGCCCATTGTGTGTTGACTTTTTCTGAATAGTCTTACACATGAATTTTACAAGCAAACTGTAAATGAACTGTGTGACTGGGGTCCCAGTGGGGGTCAGCTGAGGTCACTCAATTAGGGTGAAAGAATGGGGCCGATAATCCCCAAACCTGGTGGGTATTTTCAATACTTAGATTTACCAAACCAGCTTCTTTATTACCTCACTGGTTGCCCAGAAACCAACAACACAGTTCCCTTGAAGCAACCCAGCCTCAGGCCTCCATCCAGTTACCAATGTCAAATATGATGACGATTTCTGAAAATCTTATTTCATCATATAAAATAAAAGGTTCTACCGATCCCAAAGGATCAGACAATTATCTTCCAGGTTAATGAATATTCCAGATCTTACCCAAATGCACGCTTTCAGCCAATTCTTATTAACTAAACTAAAATTTATTTTAAAAGAAAAAGAGTATGGTTAAAAGATCAATATACATACAGACATGAGTTCAATTCTTGAGGTTCAGATACATAGCAGAGATGGTGAGCTTTGGAGTTGCAAAGAGTTCTTTTAGAATTTCGTCCACAGGTTACCAGTCCAATGCCCAATATCACCTTCAGGGAGTACCAGCATAACTGGAATCTCAATCTGGCAACTCAAACTTCCCCAGATGAAGCTTAAGCAGATCTGAGATAAAAAGAATCTGGACCCAGTGGTCTTTTATACAGTTTTCTAGCCTTCACTTGACCATACTGTCCTTAGTAAACAACAGGCTTTTGATGTAACCTTCTGTTTCTTGAATACCAGCAGTAATTAGTTATACAAATTAACATAGGGCAATGTATCCATTCTGCAGTTTATCACAAACTTTAAAGAGACATATAGACAATGACATCATTTCACCCAAGATTTATCAAAATGTTAATATTCCCTTTTGATCTCTGAATCATTAGCTATAGTGACCGACAATAACTGTTTGTTTACATGGCTAGCTTCTAAGATACGCACAGTTAGTATCACTTTTAACAATATAGGTTTGCATTTCAAAGTTCTAGCCTATCTACCATGAGTGGTCCTAATTACCATTTGCAAACCTTTCTAACATGACTTTAAAGGTGGGCTCTGGATCATTCAGCCTGCAAGCTGCTTAACCCTTTCTGGCCATGAGTTATATTTTGCATAAGATTTGCTGCAATTATATAGCAGTGGTAGCAATAATGATTTGCATAATTATATTTTAATCAGACAACATCACATGAACATTAGAGAATGTATATAGAAAACAAATTCGGACTTTATAAGTACATGGAGTCATGCTGGAAAAGTGATGTTAAGCATTACTCATCCTATCAGGGAACAGAAGTATACCATATGACCTCCATAGCTGTCAAAACTAAACAGTGTTCACATTTAGAATATTGAATACTTGCAGTGAATGACTCACAATCTAAGCACCATGAATTAGTCATGGAAATTAGTCAGCAAATGATTATGATTTAAAAATTCCTGAAAATCTTTGACAATTTGCAACCAGACAAAGGGATTCAGTTCACTGAACAAATGATTCATTTGAAATTATTTACAAGCTTTGATTACTGCAACCTCTGTGTGGGCCTGCATCTGAAAACTACTCAGAAACTTTAGCTAGCGTAGAATGTTACTCCCTGAAAACCTAGCAGTATTTGAGAATTGGAACATATTATCCCTATGATCCATAGACTGCACTGGCTTCCAGTTAGTTTCCAGATTCAATTCAAATAATTAGTTTTGAGTTATAGAATGGCCTTTTATGGTTTGGGTCCTGTAAGTTTTACAGGTCATGTCTTTTTTCATGCTGTAACCGAGCAGTTCAATTTAACTGGGACATTTAAGCTGACAGTCGCTAGATATGTTTGTTCTGGGGTGGCCCTTGACTCTAGAATTTGCTTCCCTACTTTGTCCAGCGGAGCCCAAGTTTATCTGTTTTCTCAGAACAGTTCTGCAGGCTGATTTGACGAAGGGAAGTCTGAGATTTATATTTTTCCCCTGGAGTAGTCTTTACTATTGTTAATTGATATTGAGCTAATTACAAATGTAAGTAAGTTTGGTTTGTGCACACATTTAAAAACTGCAACAGGCACTTTTTTATAAATCAGAACTAGAAATAAATCAATAAATTAAAGAACTATGGTATTGGGCAGTTGTTGCTATGAAACATCCACCTTAGGGGTTTTTTTTTAGTGGAATTTTCAAAAGTACTCAGCACTGGCCAAACTCTGCTCATTGAAGCCAATGGTAGAATTCCCATTGCTTCAATGGGAGCAGAAATAGGTCAATAGTCACTGATTTTGAAATCCCACCCTTAATTAGTATTTGACACTTATATAATGGTAGAGCTAAAAGGGCAAATCCAGGTTGGGGCCAACTGAGTGGGGGCACTGTAAAAACTTATAATAAATGACCATCTCTGCCACAAGAGCTTCCAAGCTAAAACCTTGCAGCCTTTGGATTGCTAAAACAGAGTGGTAGATAATGGGCAACTGTGATTGGGCTCTCTGTGGCTGGGGAGCCTAGTAGCTAGATCATTGGTCACGGGGGCTGTAGGGGGACTTGACCCCTCCTTCTCCCGCAGATCCTGACCCAGGGTCCTGTGTCACTCAACCCCTAAACAGGGAAGATGGATCTTTTCCCCAGCCATGAGGGGAGTTCAGGGCCTGTTTTCCTGGCCTGCTCCCTATGCAAGTCCTTTTAGTTTGGGGTATGGCCCCACTAGTCCAGTTGTCCCACAGTTGGGGCTTATCTGTAGGTTCCCCTTGGCAAGGGAAGATTTACTTGCCTCCAGTGGCTGTGTTGGCAGGCAGGTTGCTGGTCTGTGTCTTCAAGCAGGCATAGAGAGAGCTCCTGACTCTTTGCCAGTCAGCCGCTGATTGAGCCAGCCTCCCTTCTTTTCTCTTCCCTGGCATTGGCTGCAGGTATAACGGGGCGGGCTAGCTGAACCCATAGGTGTTCTTTAACCCCGCCTGTGCCCGGCTGCAGTCTCTCTGCTCCTTCATAGTAACATTTTCAAAAGTGGCTTATGTGCCTGCGTCCCATTTTCAAAAGTGACTTAAACACTAAAAGAGCTGGAACTTGGGAACTAGCATTATCACAATCTGAAACAGCATCTGGCGGGCTGAGGTCTCATACTGCTTGAGCCTGTTCAGGACTCTTGCAGGGAAACAATGGCAGACCAGTATATTCTGGTGTGTGTTCCTGAGATCTGCTGGGTACAGGAGTGCTGAAATAATTTTTATAGTGGGGATGCTGAAGGCATTATTACTACTTCAAGACAAGACCCCTAGCTAGCACCTATGGCTGGGTACTTAGGTCAGCGTGTGGATTAACTGGAACCAGGAACCAGTGGTCTGACTGAAAGAATAGGAATTGGTTGATCAGTCTATTGGACCTAATTTTGTTATCCTGACAAACTGTTTATTTTGCCAAGACCTTGAAAGTTACTTCTGCATTGCACAGTATCACCAGTGAAAAGCTATCAGAGGAATGTGTCACTTCTTGAGCGTTATGCATCAATCGCATTGTGGATTTCAGAATCTAAACTATCTGCCCTTGTCATATGTCTAGCAGTCCTCATTATTTTTCAAAATAATTTCAAGTGTGCAGTGGGATATGGAGTCACTTTGTCCAATTTGCACTTGCTGCATAAAGTGTTGATGTACCAAGAATGGATTTTCTGAGTCCTGGGACTCCTCCATTAAATCAAATGTACATTAATTAATACCAAATCTCTAGTTAGGAAAGGCTGTTTTAATTAATGATGTGAATCTATTATTCTGTTTCTTATGGACAGAATGCTGTGTCTCTACAGCATCCAGCCCACTGAGCTATAGAGCAGTCAGAGGTAGGGAGAGAAACTTGCTTGTATTTTTTATTTTCGTCTCTCTCCCACTATTAGAAAATATGACCATTTATTTATCGTCTTAATGTTGATAAATAAACATTTATTCTTTATCCACATCTCTCTGGCAATTCTTTATTGTAAACCAAAGAACTGTAGGGATTTCGTCACTCAAATTGTTTCAGCAACTATTATAATTGTTTAGCTGTTTTCTAGTCTGTTAATCAAAGATTATTTTAATATTCATGCTGATTTTGTAGTGGCGTTATGTATGCGGAAGATTTCACATTCACTTTGGAATCACTAGATATTTTTCAGCTACTTGGTATGGAATGCTGTAAAAGCTGAGGAATTAAGTGAAACATTTTCACTGTGAATGTAGGATCTCTGCATAGCTAGTTTATTTAGTTCAGCAAAAGAGAATACATACATTTTTTGCAATACATTTTATAAGATCACGCTTGGTATCTTTGTTTTCACTGTGGTTACCATTGTATTTTAGATCTATTTGGGACAAATTTAGCTCATTCAGAACTCTGAAACATCCAGCTTTTTTATTATGAATGCTTCTTTTATCATCCAAATGACTCCCTCCTAAGACTAAAATATGCTTTTCTTCCTTTTGTGTAAAATTCACACCAGTACTAAGTGGGGCTTAAATGGTCAAAGGCCACCAGAAGGGGGTGAATTTCACCCAGTGAAAATGTTTTCAGACACCATCCCCTCTTCCAATTCTCCATTTGAGGATGAAATATTGAATTATTGTGCTGTAGTGTCTGTTTACACCTTCAGTTTGTTTGATCTAACCTGAGAAACTCTCATTGCACTGAGGCTTGTTAGGCTCTTAGCAGTGTTTAGCTTTAGATTAATGTTGATACACTTTCATTTCAATAATTCTTGATTTATTTGGCACTATAAACAACAAGGGATCTAATTTTCAGGAGGACTAAGCACCCAAAGCCCCAGGTGGAGTCAAGGGGAGCGGAAGGTGCTGAAAATCATGCCTTAAGTTCTTTGAACTGGTTAGAAGACCATATTTGTTGGCTTTTCAGGTTCCATGGTTGTATGGTTTATTTCTTAACTGCCAGACTGTGGTTAAGTACAGTCTTTATACTTGTGCTTGCATACACATAAATTACGGTCGCCCTGCAGAAGGAAGATCTTCCAGACAAGCCTGTGACACAGATACAAACTTTCATATACTTAGGGTATGTCTACACTATGAAATTACTCCGATTTTACAGAAGTCGACTTTTGGGAACAGATTGTATAAAGTCGACTGCATGCTTCCACACTAAGCACATTAATTCGGCAGTGTGCATCCAGAGTACCATGGCAAGCATTGACATTCCGAGCGGTGCTCTTTGGGTAGCTATCCCACACTTCCCACAGACCCCACTGCCCATTGGAATTCTGGGCTGAGCTCCCAATGCCTGATGGGGCCAAAAACTTGTCGTGGGTGATTATGGGTAAATGTCGTCAGTCAACCCTCCCTCTGTGAAAGCAATGGCAGACAATCATTTTGCGCCCTTTTCCCTCGATTGCCCGAGCAGACACCATAGCACGGCAAGCATGGAGCCCGTTCAGCTCACCACAGCAGTTATGACCATTGTAAACACCTTGCACATTATTGTGCAGTTTAGGCAGAACCAGAACCTGAAAAACCAGGCAAGGAGGCGACGGAAGCGCAGTGACGAGAGTGATGAGGACATGGACACAGATTTCTCTAAAACCATGGTCCCCGGCAATTTGGAGATCATGGTGTTAATGGGGCAGGCTCATGCCAAGGAACGCTGATTCTGGGCCCGGGAAAGAAGCACAGACTGGTGGGACTGCGCAGTGTTGCAGGTTTGGAATGATTCCCAGTGGCTCCAAAACTTTCACATGTGTAAGGGCACTTTCATGGAACTTTCTGACTTGCTTTCCCTGGCCCTGAAGCGCAAGAATACCAAGATGAGAGCAGCCCTCACAGGTCACTAGCGAGTGGCAATAGCCCTGTGGAAGCTTGCAATGCCAGACAGCTACAGGTCAGTCGGTAATCAATTTGGAGTGGGTAAATCTACTGTGGGAGTTGCTACAATGCAAGTAGCCAACGCAATCATTGAGCTGCTGCTATCAAAGGTAGTGACTCTGGGAAATGTGCAGATCATAGTAGATGGCTTTGCTGCAATGGGATTCCCTAACTGTGGTGGGGTTATAGCTGGAACGCATATCCCTATCTTGGGACCGGACCACCAGGCAGCCAGTACATAAACTGCAAGGGGTACTTTTCAGTGATGCTGCAAGCACTGGTGGATGACAAGGGACGTTTCACCAACATCAACGTGGGATGGCCAGGAAAGGTTCATGATGTTCGCGTGTTCAGGAACTCTGGTCTGCTTAAACGGCTGCAGGAAGGGATTTACTTCCCAGACCAGAAAATAACTGTTGGGGATGTTGAAATGCCTATAGTTATCCTTGGGGACCCAGCCTACCCCTTAATGCCCTGGCTCATGAAGCCGTACACAGGCACCCTGGACAATAGTAAGGAGATGTTCAACTATAGGCTGAGCAAGTGCAGAATGGTGGTAGAGTGTGCATTTGGACGTTTAAAGGGTTACTGGCGCAGTTTACTGTTTCGCTCAGACCTCAGCGAAACCAATATTCCCACTGTTATTGCTGCTTGCTGTGTGCTCCACAATCTCTGTGAGAGTAAGGGGGAGACATTTATGGTGGTGTGGGAAGCTGAGGCAAATTGCCTGGCTGCTGAATATGCGCAGCCAGACACTAGGGCGATTACAAGAGCACAGCAGGAAGCTCTGAGCATCAGAGAAGCTTTGAAAACCAGTTTCATGACTGGCCAGGATACCATGTGACACTTCTGTTTGTTTCTCCTTGATGAAAACCCGCCCTCTTGGTTGACTCTAATTCCCTGTAAGCCACCCACCCTCCCCCCTTTGATCACAGCGTGCTTGCAAAGGAAATAAAGTCACTATCATTTAAAAACCACGTATTCTTCATTAATTGATTATAAAAATAGGGAGATAACTGACAATATAGTCCGGGTGGGATGTGGGAGGAGGGTAGGAGGGAAGGAAAAGGCCAGTTCAGAACTTGTTGAATGACAGCCTTCTGTTGATTGGGCTGTCCACTGGGGTAGAGTGGTTGGGTGCCCGGAGCCTCTCCTCCCCTCCCCCACTGCGTTTTTGGGCGTCTGGGTGAGGCGGCTATGGAACTTGGGGTGGAGGAAGGGTGGTTAAACAGGGGCTGCAGCAGCAGTCTGTGATCCTGCTGCCATTCCTGAACCTCCACCAGACACCAGAGCATGTCCGTTTGATCATGCAGCAGTCCCAGCGTTGCATCCTGCCTCCTCCGATCTTCCTGCCACCACCTCTCATCTCTATCGTCCCTCCTGTTCTCACGTTCATTGGCCACTTTCCTGTACTGTGCTACTGTGTCCCTCCACACATTCTGCTGAGCTCTGTCAGTGCCGGACGACTGCATGAGCTCAGAGAACATTTCATCACGCGTGAGGTTTTTTCGCCTCCTTATCTGAGATAGCCTTTGGGACAGAGGAGGGAGGCTTGAAACATTTGCAGCTGCAGGAGTGAAAAAGGGAGTGAAGTATTTAAAAAGAGACATTTTACAGAACAATGGCTATACTCTTTCACAGTGAACAACACTATTCACATTACATAGCACATGTGATTTTGGTACAAGGTCACATTTTGCATCTTATATTGAGTGCCTGCAGCTTTGGTATTAGAGATCACACACCCAGTGCCAGGCAACAGAATTTCACTTTCAGGAGGCCATGGTAAGCCATGGTCTTTCTGCTTCTGCAACCTTCATAACAGCAGCATCCTCCTTTGCCATACCAAGCAAAGCCCACTGAGTTGGCCATTTAGTGCTGCGGTTTTCGTGTTAACGTGCAGCAGCAAAAACCAAACTAATGCCCCCCACCCATCCAATTCTCTGGGATGATCACTTTACCCCTCCCCCCACCATGTGGCTGATATCAGGGAAGATCCCTGCTAGCCAAACGCGAACAGCTCAGCGCCAATGCCCACCCCCACCCCCCACCGCGTGGATAACTGCGGGGAGGATCTCTTTTCAGCCACAGGCAAACAGCCCAGTAGGAACGGCCACCTCTGAATGTCCCCTTAATTAAATTCCTGTATTTCAACCAGGTTACTATGAACAATATCACTGTCCTGAGGTTAACACAGAGAGATAAAGAACGGATGTTGTTTGAATGCCAGCAAACACTGGGACCATACGCTGCCAGGCCTTGCCATGTAATGATACCAGTTTACTTGCTACTAGCATGGCGTGGTAAAGTGTCCTACCATGGAAGACGGAATAAGGCTGCTCTCCCCAGAAACCTTCTGCAAAGGCTTTTAGAGTACCTCCAGGAGAGCTTCATGGAGATGTCCCTGGAGGATGTTAACAGATTTTTCCAGTAGCTGTACTGGCCACGAATGCATCCCAAGTCCTCAGGCCAAATTAATCAATAAAAAGTGCTTTCTTTTAAAACATGTATTATATTTTAAAAGGTACACTCACCAGAGGTCCCTTCTCCGTCTTGGTTGGGTTGGGAGGGTATTTCACTCAGGGTGATAAAAAGATCCTGGCTGTTGGGGAGAATGGTGTGCTGTATGCTCTCCTCAATCTCTTCCTCCTCCTCCTCATCTTCCCTGTCCACAAAATCCTCAGGCATGGCGGAGAGTACCCCATCATCGGAGTCCATGGACAGGGCTGGGGTAGTTGTGGTGGCGGCCCCCCCTAGAATTGCATGCAGCTCAGCGTAGAAGTGGCATGTCTGGGGCTCTGTCCCGGAGTGTTCATTTGATTCTTTGGTTTTCTGGTACGCTTGTCTGAGCTCCTTAAGTTTCACGCAGCACTGTGTTGCACCCCTGCTGTAGCCTCTGTCCATCATGGCCTCGGAGATTTTTTGAAATGTTTTGGCATTTCGTCTTTTGGAATGTAGTTCTGATAGCACGGATTCCTCTCCCCATACAGCGATCAGATCCAGTACCTCCCGTTTGGTCCATGCTGGAGCTCTTTTTCGATTCTGGGACTGCATGGTCACCTGTACTGATGAGCTCACCTGCCCAAACAGGAAATGAGATTCAAAAGTTCCTGGGGTTTTTCCTGTACACCTGGCCAGTACATCTGAGTTCGGAGTGCTGTCCAGAGCGGTCACAATGGTGCACTGTGGGATAGCTCCCGGAGACCAATACCATCAAATTGCATCTACACTAACCCTAATTCGAAATGGCGATGTCAATTTCAGCGCTAATCCCCTTGTTGGGGAGGAGTACAGAAATCGGTTTTAAGAGCCCTTTATGTAAAAAAAAATGGCTTCGTTGTGTGGACGGGGGGCAGGGTTAATTCGATTTAATGCTGCTAAATACAACATAAACTCGTAGTGTAGACCAGGCCTTATTTAAAGCAAAAGGTTGGAACTGTATTCCTACATTGCTTGTCAAATAGTTATTTACTTTCTTAGAACAAGATTGTGACCTCTCTAACATGGCTGTATAGAGAAATAAAGAGGCATAGGGTGCCCCTTTACTCTTCTGCACAGTCTGTCTCAATCAGTGGCTAGTGACAAGGGCTCAACAGATCTGCTATTTCCCCATCCACCCAGGTGGGTGGAGACAGGCAGTTAAAGCACAGAGCCTTGACTCTGCTCATTCAAATGTACCAGCCAGCATGGAGGGGGAAGCAGTCTGCCTCTGGTATGTATACTGATTCTTAGAGCAAGGGGAGAACCAGGGAAGGAACTCTAACATTCACAAACTCTTCCCTTGGCTGCTCCTAAGATGGCACAGTTATGTGTCTCACCTTACTCAGAGTGAAATGGTAAGTTCCAGTCTTGAACACAGGAAGTTAAGCTGGGGAGGAATAGGGAAATCTGTTCTAGATAAAGGATTGTTGAAAGTTATGGCTGTACTTGGACACCCGGTGACATGTTTAAAGCGATAATCATCAATAAAGTCAACAATGAATTGACACATACAGGGATTAGTTTGCTTTTATGTACATACTTTTTTATTTTATACTCAGATCCGCAATGCACTGCTGTTCTTCTCTAAGGGGGTTTATTTTAATTTTTATCTCTGCTAGAGCCACAAAGGAGAGGAAATAGTACACATGAATATTGATTTAAAAAAATACGTATGTGCAGCAATCGTTGGCTAATGTTGCATGTTGAATCATAGGGAAGATTTCAATGACTGTGCCATATTGTTAAACCAGTTCCTTACCCTGCAGTTTCTTTTTAAATATAATCAGGGAAAGAAAAGGTTTGCTTTGTTTCTATTTGGTAAATATTTTAAGTTGCAGTGTCCACAACGTATTTATTTCTTTAATTGCTTTTCCTCGACATTGCTATGCAATGACATTTAATAGTTCCAACCAGTGCTGTCCAAGATTCAGAGTCTTCCAGCTGTGGCAAATCAAAAGGAGCATCTGTAATGTTTTTGGTTTTCAAAGTTGTACCAATATAAAAATCTCAATTCCATCTTCATTTTATGCCTATAAATCTACACAATTCCTTATGTATAAATTAGTGATAAGTTACCACAGCTTCTCCTCCTTTAATATTGTCTTCTGACTCTTCTTGTACTCTTTTTATTCCTCGTCATTCATATTTAATAGACAGACTTTTGTGTTTCGCTCTTTTATAACAGTTTTCAGTTTTTGTATTTAATATCACAAAGACCATGTCATTTTCCTGATGTCCAGCTTCTTAACAGCTCATCCTTCTTCTGTAAAGTATTTCTTTACATGTAAGTTGTGAGATGTGATGTGTGATTAGTTCCTGCTGTACTTTTTCATCAGTGATGGAAATTTGTGTTATAGGATGGTTAAAATTCATTGAAACTGGGGGCGGGCAGCGGGGGGGAGGGGGCGTGGAAGGGGGCAGCGAGGGTGTAACCACTGTCCTTCATTTTAAGATAGTTGTAAAAAGCCATTAAAATTATTTACGGAACCAGGTAGATGAAACAATAGGGGCTCCAACCAAAACACAGGCACATATGAAGCCACTTTTGAACTATGTGGGTAGAGGGGTTTTGCTGGTAATGTATTAATAGAGGTGGTGAGGGGGGTGAGAGAGAGAGAGAGAGAAAAGCAGAAGAAACACCACAGGAGACAGAAGACAGCCACAGACGCCCTGGTAGCATGATCCTGAGAAAAAGGTAAGAGTACTTTTGGGTTGTTGACCTTTGACCCCACACCTGATCTTGTAAGGTCCATTTCTAAGCTACAACTCTAATTTAGATGTTTAGAAAATGCAAAAATGCTTAAGAAAGTGATAGTCAAAACAACTAAAACTTGAGTGGAAGCAAGGAAACATACAGTATTAAAGAATTTTAAATAGGCTTTGCAATAAGCTTGAGGCCTATAGGGCCTACTAGTTAGCATGAGTGCTTGAGACGGGGTTATAAAATTGAGCAACATGTATCTTGTGATAATATGCATCTATGTATAACCATGGAGCAAACCCACATTTACATATCAAAACTAGGGATGTCAAGCGATTAAAAAAAATGGTGATTAATCACGCGATTAATCGCACTGTTAATAATAGAATGTCATTTATTTAAATATTTTTGGATGTTTTCTACATTTTCAAATATATTGATTTCACTTATAACATGGAATACAAAGTGTACAGTACTCACTTTATTTTATTTTTTATTACAAATATTTGCACTGTAAAAAACAAAAGAAATAGTATTTTCAATTCACGCAATATAAGTAGTGTAGTGCAATCTTTTTATCATGAACTTACAAATGTCAAATTATGCACACAAAAAATAACTGCATTCAAAAACAAAACAATGTAAAACATTAGAGCCTACAAGTCCACTCAGTCCTACTTCAGCCAATCGCTCAGACAAACAAGTTTGGTTACATTTGCAGGAGATAATGGTGCCTACTTCTTGTTTACAATGTCGCCTGAAAGTGAGAACAGGCGTTTGCATGGCACTGTTGTAACCAGCGTCGCAAGATATTTACGCGTCAGATGTGCTAAAGATTCATATGTCCTTTCATGCTTCATCCACCATTCCAGAGGATACGTATCCATGCTGATGATGGGTTCTGCTCGATACCGATCCAAAACAGAGTGGACCGATGCATGTTCATTTTCATAGAATCATAGACTCTATCAGGATTGGAAGGGACTTCAGGAGGTCATCTAGTCCAACCCCCTGCTCAAAGCAGGACCAATCCCCAATTTTTGCCCTAGATCCCTAAATGGCCCCCTCAAGGATTGAACTCACAACCCTGGGTTTAGCAGGCCAATGCTCAAACCACTGAGCTATCCCTCCCCCTTCATCATCTGAGTAAGATGCAACCAATAGAACATTAATTTTTTTTTTGGTGGTTCAGGTTCTGTAGTTTCTGCATCTGAGTGTTGCTCTTTTAAGACTTCTGAAAGCATGCTCCACAGTTCGTCCCTCTCAGATTTTGGACAGCACTTCAGATTCTTAAACCTTCAGTCGAGTGCTGTAGCTATTTTTAGAAATCTCACATTGGTACCTTTGCATTTTCTCAGATCTGCAGTGACAGTGTTCGTAAATCAAACAACGTGCTGGGTCATCATCCAAGACTGCTATAACATGAAATATATGGCAGAATGTGGATAAAACAGAACAGGGGACATACAATTCTCCCCCAAGGAGTTCAGTCATACGTTTAATTAACACACAATTTTTTGAAAAAACATCATCAGCATGGAAGCATGTCCTCTGGAATGGTGGCTAAAGTATGACGAGGCATATGAATGTTTAGCATATCTGGCACGTAAATACCTTGCAATGCCAGCTACAAAAGTGCCATGCAAATCCCTGTTCTCACTTTCAGGTGACATTGTAAATAAGAAGCAGGCAGCAGTATCTCCCGTAAATGTAAACAAACTTGTTTGTCTTAGCGATTGGCTAAACAAGAAGTAGGACTAAGTGGACTTGTAGGCTCTAAAGTTTTACATTGTTTTGTTTCTGAGTGCAGTTATGTAACAAAAAAAATCTACATTAGTAAGTTACACTTTCACAATAGAGATTGCACTACAGTACTTGTATGAGGTACATTGAAAAATACTATTTCTTTTATCATTTTTAGAGTGCAAATATTTGTAATAAAAATAATATAAAGTGAGCACTGTACACTTTGTATACTGTGTTGTAATAGAAATCAATAGATTTGAAAATGTAGAAAAAAATCCAAAAATATTTAATACATTTGAATTGGTATTCTGTTGTTTCATCGTGATTAATTTTTTTAATCACAGTTAATTTTTTTGAGTTAATCGGGTGAGTTAACTGTGATTAATCGACAGCTCTAATCAAAACCATTGAGAAACGCATGAAGCAAATAGCTTATGCTAGCAATCAGAACCTTCATTTGTTCCCGTGGAATGAAACATGGGCAAACAGCTGAAACTGAAATCAAATATGGTCCCGGATGTATGGGGGGATGCAAAGGAAAAAAGGTGTAAAACATGGTCAGGCCAACCCCTAATGTGGAAATCAGAAATACATGATGGTGGCAACCGGATCATTATGCCTAATTATGGGGCTTCCTCCACTGTTTTTCTACCTTTGTTTCTGATGGTCTCCATAGGATTGTAAGTATGCATAAAGCAGAAAACAATTGCTGTACTTATTCTCATACTGATTTTTCTACTATTGCAATCACTGCTTGTTGGTATAATAAGTCTTTATGTCTCTCTGTATGTGATTCATCAATCTCACTCTCTATAATAAATTTGACATAGCCACCTGAGCAAAGAACCTGTGGTTAGTAACTTGTGCAATTTGCAGCCAAATTAATCAAAAAGCTACAGGATTGAATTGTGGCTGACAAAGGCTTGAAACTGTGACCAAAGAAACTGCCTCCTGTTGTTTGATTCCTCCTTTGTTCAAGGGAACAGGGTTTTTGTACGTTGCTTATAAATAAACAGGAATGCATCAAAGAAGATGCCTGACTTTATCATCAATTTCTTCTCTTCATGGAAACAACCCACAGGATCCCAAATTTTGGCTAATTGCTGGGGTCAAATCCTCCACCTACAGTGTTATCATCTTTTGCACCACTAAGGGAAGAAGGGATGGGAAAAACTAAACACGTATATAGAGGAGGCTGGCAACATTGAAATCGACAGCCATTATGCAGAGGCCAGAATCATCAAACATGCAAACTACACACACACACACACACACACACAAACAAAGCAGCAGAAGGTAGGAAACGTTTTCACATCCACCCACTCACCCACCAAAGAAAGGCATGTTACCACATTGGTATGTCATGTCATTACTTTCATGAAACTACTTCAATACTGTCCATATGCAAGACTAGGTTGGCTTGTGATTTACTGTACAACATGCTAGCATGTGAATAATGGAGGATGAATCAGCCACCAGGAATCCTTCAGCATAGGCAACTCTGGTCTAACTTTTTTTAAGCAGTCAGGGGAATGATCAAGTATTAACTCTCTGTGATGCCTGCAAGAGCATGTATAATCTTACAGAAAATAGTGAAACTACTATTATGGACAGTTTCTCCCGTATGATCCAGTGTCTTTAAACTGCTCAGACGCTAACCTTTCCATAGTTTAGGTTGTAACTAGCTGTCCATTATAAGCTCAATATTGGTCAGGCAAAAGAACAAACTTGTGAACTCTACCAGTGACAGGGTGGACACTGGACACTTTTCAAAGGTATGGTAGGGTTTTACACAGTTCATCAGAATCATACATTCAGAGCAAAGACTCCACTGTCTCTCCAGCACTTGTGCATGAGCACACACTCCTGTCTTCACTGACATCCCTCTATCACCAACATAATGCTGCTTATCTTCCTCTCTGCTGTGGCCATTTTAATTCCTTCATGGCTTTCTACATAGCCTTGGAGTTTAGGAACCACACTTTCTGGTGTCTTGGCTTACATGCTCTTCCATACAGGTGATGCTGCAACTCCCAGGGTTCCTTGATAAACCTCCAAACCAAATTCCTTTGTGTCCCAAATTACTAAGAGCTTCCAAAATCAAAGCACTGGGACTCAATACTGAGTCTTTACTGAATGCTATACAACTATCAACTTTATTGAATGCTATACAGCAGGAGTACTTACAGTTCTAACTAAACTGCTAAAGGACTTGTCCTGCCTGCACTGGGTTCAATGTATGATCTGGGACAGATTATTTAGAAGTAGTTTTCTCTTTTGGTTGTTTCAAATCTTTGCCAGGAAGAGGAAGATTTTTCTCAGATACCATACTTGTATCTCTGGAGGAGACATTTGTTAATTTAGCCATTTCTGAGAAATCTCTGGACTTAATATATTTCCTGTTGCAAAAATCCCCTTTATTTAAAGAGGTCTTCAGTAGAAGAAAGCAGCAAAAGCTGTAAAAGAAACATATCTACAAAAACAATGTCTGAACTATATGCTGCATCTCCCCTACTTTTTCCTTCCCATACACACAGACATGTTTCTTCTCATTCATCTCTTGATTATGTAAGTCATTTCCAAATTCAGTTCATCTCTTGGCACACCATGCTGTTTTTCCATCATTTTGTTCCCCCAGACACATACATTTACATAGCAAACATTTCTTATGCCGCTATTTTATTATAAATTGTCCTAGTCTTTGTCTGAAATTTTCAGAGCCAGCTTTCTACTTAATCTGTTATTTCTGGACTTTAGGCACTGTAATTAATCTGTGATATGGAACTGTGTCAAAAATACTTTCTGAAAACAGTGCTGCCATTAGAAAAATTGCAATTGTGTTCAGCAAGATTTCTTAATTCAATCTTCAAGGTTACAGTATCTTCAATATCAATCAATAACCATTTGATTGCTGAATGAAGATTAAAGTGATTTACCTTCACTGATACACATTGCAGAAACAGTCTAGTTTTTGGTATGTTTCAGGTGACTGAACTGCCAAACCCAAATGTTTATGGGTGTGTTGGGTAACTTGCCAGAAATATGTCATTCTTTATTAAATGGGCAGATGGATTTCCATACTCACATACAGTATCTCTGCTTTTGACATAGATGATAGGGGGCTTTGGATCAACTGCGGCCTGTCCCAATCTAACGCTGATTTGAGAACTACCTCCATTTTTAAAAAGGCAAGTGATGTAACCTAGTGTAGCTGAAAATCTTCCCCATTGCAGTCAATGGAACTCCACCTGAAGATCTTACCTAATATATACTAGAGTTAACTGAAAAGAAAAAGATCTTTGTGTGAACATTTCTCCCCACTTTTCTTTCTGAAATACATGTTGATGGAAATTTTATTATCCCCTCTAGTGTATGTTATTATTACAAAGGTTAAACAATGTCAGAGAATTCGAACAGCTCATACATTGCAGATTCCCATAAAAAACTATTACCAGCCCAGCATGAACCCCCCGGACTAATATGTGTAGGTGTTAAAATGGCCATTAACTTTAGGTATAAGAAATTACCTGCCTCTAATGGGTATTATGTAAGTGAAATATTTGAAGGGCTTAACCTTCAAGTCCTTATTGAGACAAATAGACAATGACTTTTTTTTGTCTGAGTTATGACTACGGGATTGGGTCTAAATTCAGTATTCAAATTATTAATCCAACTGAAACAGTCTTTACTAGGGGTATCAGAAGGATAAAATCAATGTAATCTACTTGCCCCCAATCTGTTAACTGTAATGGAAGAAGGACTAGATTTTGAGCAGGGGGTTGGACTAGATGACCTCCTGAGGTCCCTTCTACCCTAAACTTCTACGATTCTTCTATAGTTCTACAGGAACAAATTGCTAGCATGCCCAAATTGTGTTCAAAGAGACGTTTCTGGAACATTACACAAGGCACTGTATTCCTTGAAATAATGGAAATTTGGTGATGAAAACAAGAGAGCATGAAAAATAAAATAAGTAAAGACAGTCAGAAATGGTGATAGGAAAACAGTAGCACTCGAAGAAAACATGAGCATTCAGGGTTGGATTTTACAAAAAAGTTAACTGCCTTTTTTAAGAAAATGAGGAGAACATAACTACCATTGCTCCTTTAGAGATGGGAAGTAGGAAACAGAATGAAGTGAAATAAAATATAGTAGCAAAATCCTCTTAGAAAGTGCTAATTGACTAGCAAAGGAATGTGATTCACTGAGAGTAATAATTGCTTAACATGTAATCTAGAGGCATCTGTGTGGGGTTTTAGCAAGCAAAGTAATCATCACACAGCAGAGAAAAACTGAGAGTTAGCATTCAGGTGGTTTGCTTCATACCATGTTTGAACTGTAGAGCAAACAGATTAAAAAAGAAAGAAAGAAAGAAAAAAACAGCTTTTGAGAAACACTGACAGAAAGGTAGAAAGAAACTGTGACAACCCAAGCCTATCAGTTTTCAAGAAAGTGTTTCAAGTGATTCCCAGTTGGCCACTCTATTACGAGAAATTGTTAATCATGGATTTCTGCTGGAAAAGCCACGAGTGAACAGATTGTACTTGCCAACTGACCCTTAACTGCCATCTGACCAAATCCATCAGTAGTCTTTGCAACAGAATATGTGTGAAATCTTAGCCCTATTGAAGTGAATCGCAAAATTTCGATTGACCTCTATGGTACCAAGATTTCATCCTATATGTTTTTCATGGACATATTTTTAATGCAATTTGTAATACATGTTAAAAGCTCTTAACATAAATTCTAGATGTCTTTGCCATACATTAAAATACAGTCACATTTTAAAAAATACAATGTAATAGCAACTACCTCTGAACCCAAACCCATAAAATAACTGATGAGAGATAGAGTCAAAATCAAATCAAGATTTCCTCCCCTCAGATACTAGCCATATTGTTCCCCTCTCAATAAAAGTACAGGTAAATAGATGAATTTTGGAACATTCTCTTAGGACAAAAATCTGGGCTATTTCAGACCTTGCCAGGGGAATAGGTTCCAAAGCCAAGTAGTTATCATGCATAATGCCTTGCCAGTAGCTCCATATATTTTGTGAAAAGGTGGCTCTGGTGTCCACAACTGTGGCAGAGTAGATAGTGACTTTAAGTAGCAGGTCCCAATCAATTTAGGGTTTGATGGGTGAAACCAATACCTTAAATTCAATCCCAAAGCCAACATGTAGAATTTGCCATATTGGATGAGACCCAAGGTCTGTCTAGTCCAGTGACCTATCTCTGACTGTGGCCTGCACCATACACTAAAGGGAAAGTACAAGAAAACATGTAATGGAATAAGTGGCTCACATGGAAAGTATCTTACTAACTGTCCTTCACTTACTGGGTGGCACATTAAGCCCTGAATCATGAGGGTTTAGATCCTTTATACACTATCCTATCTAATGTAGCAATGGTTATGCCCATTTTCCATATGTATGTCTAAATCTTGTTTGAATCCAGCTTAGCTGTTGGACTCATTGTTATCTTGTAGTAAAGAGTTTCATAGGTAATTGTGAATTGTGTAAAAAGTATTTCTTTTTAATCTGTTTTAAATTTGCTGTCTTTGTTTCTTTGTTGTTCCCTTGTTCTTGTGTTATGAAAAAAAAGTTTCCAACTGACTGCTTCTATTCTATTTATTATTTTATATACCTCTCTCCGTGTCCTTCTTATTCATACATAAAAGGCTGATACAAGGAGGAGGGAGAAAAATTGTTCTTCTTAACCTCCGAGGATAGGACAAGAAGCAATGGGTTTAAACTGCTGCAACTGCGATTTAGGTGGGACATTAGGAAAAACTTCCTAACTGTCAGAGTGGTTAAACACTGGAATAAATTGCCTAGGGAGGTTGTGGAATCTCCATCATTGGGGATTTTTAAGAGAAGGTTGGACAAACACCTGTCAGAGATGGTCTAGATAATACTTAGTCCTGCCTTGAGTGCAGGGGACTGGACTAGATGACCTCTCGAGGTCCCTTCCAGTTCTATGATTCTATGATATCTTCTGTAAACCACAATCTTTTCAATATCTCTTCACAGATCAGTTTTTCTATGCTTGTGATCCCTTTCTTTGCCTATGTTTGTCCACCTTCTGTTTCTGTTCTCTCTGCAAACCAGAGCTAGCAGACCAGAAATGAACTTAATGTTATAGATGTATGTGTACCATTGATTTATATAATGGCGTTAGAATATTTTCAGTTATTTTCTCTTCTTTTCCATTCTTCATACATTCTAAACTTGTGTTTGCTTTATGATCACAGCTGTGTAGTGAGTAAATATTTTCATCAAGCTAAGCATAATGATACCCTGGTCTTTTTCCTCAGTGGTTAAAGTTAATTTAGAATCAAGGAGTATGTCTTGAAAGATGGGAGAGATTCCAAAGGACTGGAAAAGGCTAAACATAGTGCCAAAATGTATAAAGGGAAATAAGGACAACCCAAAGAATTACAGACTAGTCAGCTTAACTCCAGTATCTGGAAAGATAATGGAGCAAATAATTAAGAAATCACTTTGCAAACACCTGGAAGAAAATAAGGTGATAAGTAACAGTTAGCATGGATTTGTCAAGAACAAATCATGTCAAATCAACCTAATAGCTTTCTTTGACAAGGTAACAAGTCTTGTGGATGGGGATAAGCAGTAGATGTGGTATATCTTGACTTTAGTAAGGCTTTTGATACTGTCTCACATGACCTTCTCATAAACAAACTAAGGAAATACAATCTAGATGGAGCTCCTATAAGGTGGGTTCATAACTGGTTGGAAAACCATTCCCAGAGTGTAGTTATCAGTGGTTCACAGTCAAGCTGGAAGGAGTCCCTCAGAGATCAGTTCTGGGTCTGGTTCTGTTCAATATCTTCATCAATGATTTAGATAATGGCATAGAGAGTACACTTATAAAGTTTGTGGGCAATACCAAGCTGGGAGGGGTTGCAAATTATTTGGAGGATATGATTAATATTTAAAATGACCTGGACAACTGGAGAAATGGTCTCAAGTAAATAGGATAAAATTAAATAAAGAGAAATACAAAGTACCCCATTTAGGAAGGAACAATCAGTTGCACACGTACAAAATTGAAAATGACTGCTTAGGAAGGAGTACTGCAGAAAGGGATCTGGGGGTCATAGTGGATCAAAAGCTAAATATGAGTCAACAGTCTAACACTCTTGCAAAAAAACCCAAAACATTATTCTGGGACATATTAGCAAGAGTGTTGTAAGCAAGGCACAAGAAGTAATTTTTCTGCTCTATTCCATGCAGATTAGGTTTCAGCTGGAGTATTGTGTCCAGTTCTGGGTGCCACATTTATGGAAAGATGTAGACAAACTGGATAAAGTCCAGAGAGAGGAACAAAAATTAGTAAAGGTCTAGAAAACATGACCTCTGAGAAAGATTGAAGAAATTGGGTTTGTTTAGTCTGGAGAAGAGAAAACTGCAAGGGGGCATGATAACAGTTTTCAAATACATAAAAGGTTGTTACAAGAAGCAGGGAGAAAAATGTTCTTGTTAACTTCTGAAGACAGGACAAGAAGCAATGGGCTGAAACTGAAGCAAGGGCCGTTTAGGTTGACATTAGGAAAAGCTTCGTAACTGTCAGGGTAGTTAAGCACTGGAATAAATTGCCTAGGGAGGTTGTGGATTCTCTGTCATTAGAGATTTTTAAGAGCAGGTTAGGGATGGTTGAGATAATACTTAGTCCTGCCATGAGTTCAGGAGACTGGAGTTGATGACCTCTCAAAGTCCCTTCCAGTCCTATGGTTCTATGTATGAACATGTAAGCAGGTTGTCTGGGTGACACCCTCTTTGTGGCCTGTCAGGGTATGATTCATTCTGCTGTGGATCCTAGGCATCATCCCTCGCAGATTAGGGGTTGTGATGCTATAGCCCTTCACACTCAAGTCCTACCCCCTTTTTTGGGTGTTAGTCTCCAAAGCAAAAGGAAAACAGCAAACTTCAGAATCAGGATCATCCATGGGATTTTCAGGAGAACCCTCGTCCATCTGCTCTGGGCTTGTCTTTGGGTAGCTAGTCACTTTCTGTCAGTCCTCCTGGGCTTAGTCGATCCATCCACAAAATGGTTCACCCAGGAAGCAAGCTGCCTTCATCTCTCAGGTGAAACCAGGCTTCCCTCATCAAAGAAGCAGCAGAGCTCTGCCGTCCTTCCTGGTTAGCCCTGGAATGGGTGAGGTTTCCCCCTTTCAGCTCCCTTCTCTGTGCCTGACACTGCCTACAAGTATAGTGGGGTGGTGTCAACGGGGTCCACAGGCTTTCCTTAACCCTCTCATTGCCAGTGGGGAGTCTGAGGCTCCTTTACCCCCTCATGACCAGTGTGGGGCAGAGGGGCCCCATCCCAGAGCAGTACAGATTATTCTTTCCAGTTAGCATTGCCTTCCATTTGGCAACACTGGATTTCATCTGCCATTGTGCTACTCTCTTGCATCACTTTGTTAGGCCCCTGTGAACTTCCTCAGTCTTTTATAGTCTTGAGCAACTGCAAAAAATGTATAAAATGTTACTACCTCACAGTGTTCACTCCCTTTTCCAGATAATAAATATATTAGAAAATAGCATTTTTAATATGAATCTTTTGGATACGTACCCAGAGTAGAAGAAAGTCCTTGCTTCAAAAAAGCTTACTACTAGCACTGAAGATAAGGTTTCTTATTTCATTATCTTTGGTGGCCAAAAAACAGCTGACCTATTTAAATCTAACATATGTTCTGGGACTTTGCTGGACCACAGTCATCCAGAATATATAGTCCTCTCTCTACGCTGCAGGAAGTCCCAAAAGTCATGTGATTTAATGTCAGCAGATCATCAAGAGGTTGCTAGAGGCATTGAAACCTTAAGATGGATTTCAGCAAAGGCAGATCTGTGTGTTTTGGGAAGGAGGAGGAGTTATCCTGACCTTAATGAACCTAATAAAAGGCTTATATTTAGTCCTCAGTTTTGGCTGGTTCTTATTTTTTCTGAACCAGTGTGCTTACCCGTATGTAATATATAGGTTAGAAAGATAGTTAAATCAAGGTAGATAAATTATGATGAGCCTTTAGAAAAGTAAGTGTTTATCATTTAAACCAATGAATTAAAGAGAGTCAAAAAGTTAAGTGTGTGGAACATTATATTATGGATGATGAATACATGAATAAAAAATGAAGGACAAGGCAGTTTGTTCCAGCAGAGTCTACATGTTGAGGTAATTCCATCAGCAATGGAAAAAAATAGCTGGTATAGGTTTATAATGCAGAAGAGGTGCATAGTTGAAAGATCAATGTATTAAGAGCTAAATAACATTAATTAAAAACCTTTTCTGAACGAAAAGAACTGCTAATGTGATTTTTGATTTAGAACATCTAAGAGTATTTGAACAGTATGCTTTTTCTCTTTTCTTGGGTCCAACAAAACCTAAGGTAAAGACAAATACTGCCAAAAAATAGAGAGGATGAATAAGAAGAATATAGCCAGATAGAAAAAAAAGACTTGAAACATTTTAATAGATGAAACCGACAGTTCAATGCAGATAAGTGCAGAATAATGATGACTTTGATGGGTCTTTATCACACAAGGCCATGTTAATCATAAATTATAAGCTATAAAAAAGGAATTCTATAGTCAAGACAAGCCTGTTTGTATCATTAATGATTGATGAGCAGATTACACAAAAAACAACAAATCTCAATATGTAGAATAATGACAACTTTGATAAGTCTATTACACAAGCGTCCATCGGTCATAAAATATTTAGAAGTAAAAAGGCAAAGATTTTAAAAAAAATTCCACCATACATGCCTTTGTGCAATTAAAATTTAGGGCTTCCATTGCAACATTTTCTTTTAAGTGACAGATTAAAATTGTTTCAAACTAAGGGGCTTGTCACCATAATAAAGAATATAATAATTTCTTTTAGTGTACGTTTAGCTAAAAGAGAACTATTCCAACACTTTGTGCCCGAGAACCCCTTTCAAAGGACATAAAGGACCGTTGGAAAAACTACCATATAAGAACTTATTTATATGAAGAAAATTTCACTTTCCATGGTGTGTTTTTCTGCTGAGTCAGCTGTTTTTGACAGTGTCACTCTGAGAGTCCAGCTATAGTTCGACAATAGTTCTTTCCCTTTTGGACAGGTCTGTGTATTTAACTACAGCATGTGAGGAGTTCATGTAGGGGCAAATCCTCTGCCCAACACCAAGCTGGACTGGATGCGGAGAGGGAGACCAATGGGGAAAATGGGCAAGGAATCCTGCCACTACCACTGAGGCTGTAGGGTAACATTGGAATGGGCCCATGGGATTATGCCCTCCTAATGAGTAGACTGGCCAATGGTCCTAGTGCTTCTCCTCCATTGTTTAGGTCAGAAGGAGAGCACAAGGATCACATAGATGAAGATTCTCCAACTCCATACTTTCTGCACGCCCCTGTGCCACTCTAACCCTTCCCTGCATGTACCCCCACAATGAGCTATGCTCTGTGCCATGTCTGTAGTGCTCACCCTCTGAAAGGCCTCAACAAATCCTACTGCCACTTGCGCAGTGGAAATGTACTGGTTATATTTAAAGAGGGCCCTCCACACTCGCAGGGAGTGGGGAACAAAATATGCCCCATAATAGACATGTTGCATTAATTCAACTAGAAACTAATAGCTAGTTCATGTACTCTTACACGTGTAATCTTTCCTCTCCTATGAGACATTAGTGACAGGATTGCAGTGGACATTAATCCCTTCTAGATGTCTAGTCATGTATGTACCATAGATAGAGCTGGCAACATTTTCCCCTTATTATTGTTTTTTGACATAAAATTGGGTTTTTGACTAAACACATTATTTCAGGGAAAGTGTCTGCTTTTTGTGAAAAAATGCCACTTTTCACTGAAGAAATAGAAACCGGAAAACTAAACTTTTCAGGCAAAACCCCCAAATATTCAATTTTTGGTCTTTCTTTCTTTCTTTCTTTCTTTCTTTCTTTCTTTATTAAAACATTTTTGTTTTGTTGAAATTTTCTGCCAGTGGAGGGAAATAACATTTCCTGATCAGTTCTAACAATGAGTTTGAAGATTTCTGGCAGAGGGCCCATGGACACTAGAACCTGGGGGTTCCCAATAAGCATTCCGCCTACTACCCCCAACCACCGCACTCCACTCAGGGCCCCCAGATCCTTTGTCTTTTCTCCGAGTGGCCATAAAACCTTTTCCTCCTACTGACATATCACCAACCAGAACAGAAGCCAGAATCAGTCCTTGCTAGATTTATCACACTGCCCTGTGCTGGACTATGAGTATTCAGCAGTTTGATCACACATTGTGCATTAGTGATAGTTGAACTTCTTTCATGTGATTCAAACCTATTCAAACATCATGTATTTAAAAGTTTGTAGCCCTTGTTTTTAAATGTATTACAGAAATTTTTGGATGACTGAAGTTAAAAGAGACTATAGTATTAAGAGCTAGGATACCATACAAGTCAAGCCTTGCCTGTTCTACTCCACATAGTAATTGGTGATAGCACTGACACTAGCAACAATTGGCTATGTGGCAGGTGCACATTTGTTTTTATAGTTTACGATGACCTTTTAGACATTTATTTTTTAGAACAACTCTGTACTGATTTGAAGCAGTACACATCAGAATAACACAGAAATTGCAAAATGTACACGTATCAACTTGCCAAACTAAAGGCCTACAATATTATTGACTTAGAAGGTGAAGTGATCAAACTTTCTAGTGATTAACAGTGCTATAGAGTCCAGCATTTAAATTTCTCATAGGGCAATTTCCTGTGGGTAAGCAGATCGCTCCTCTGAGTCTACTGATTGTACCTTCTTACTGTGGACCTCTCAGTGCTTGGTTTCAGTGCCATGGATCATAGTGTAAATAGTTGGTCGTATGGTCCGAAAAAAAAGGGTCTTGCTCAATTCCATGTTCTATTTCAGTAGTATATTTTTGGTTTTATGGTTCTGATGAATTTCCCAGTGTTGTATAGAGTTGCATATTTTCATACTGGTTTCATAAGTTTTCAACTATGTTCTGCGTCTCACTTGATTAGCTACACTTCCTCCCTGCTCAGGACCCATGCACCTTTCACATTTATATATGGGACTTGCTTGATATTTTTATGGAACTCAGTGCACCTGATGGTGTATTTGGCAATGTATGTGCTTTCAGTTAAACCCTGTTACAAATAAATACCTGTTGGTACTCATTATAAAATGCCATTTTTTTGCAGCACAGCAGAAACTCTCACAAGGAAATCAACACTTTTCTTCAAATGACGGAGTTCACATGAGTCCATGTTCACAATGGAAGGCACCATTCAGTACTGATGAGTAAACATGTCACTGATAAGTGGTTTAAAAGTGCATTATAGTTTTACAGTAGTGGTTCTCAAATGTGTGTATTGGTGACCCCTTTCAAATAGCAAGCCTCTGAATGCGAACCCCCTCTTATAAATTAAAAACACTTTGTTATATATTTAACACCATTATAAATGCTGGATGCAAAGTGGGGTTTGAGGTGGAGGCTGACAGCTCGCAACCCCCCAGCAAACCTCATGACCCCTTGAGGGGTCCCGACCCCCAGTTTGATAACCCCTGTTTTATAGACACTGACAATGCTGTGAAGTGGTTTTGATTCCACAAAAACAACACCACAGTGGCTGATATTTGGGTCCCATTGTATTTGACTCCCAAGAAAGGGCAATTTGAGGTAAGCAGAATGGACCCAGGACACTAGCAGTCTTTTGCAAACCTATGGTTTCTAAGTGCTTTACAAGACTTCTACACCTGTTGTGATGTAAGCTCTCTGCTACCTTCTACCTACATCAGATATGAACCTTAATAATAATGCTCCACTGTCACTATGGAAATTTTCACCGTATTTTTCATTCCCTTTTTCTCTCATCATTATGTTATTTCCTATCTTTCCTAGTGTGTTCCCTTGGTCTTTTTTTGTCTTTCTGCTTCTGAAGAACCCACAAAATCAATTATGTCATGAATGCAGGCACTAAAAAGATCCAGCGTTAAAGATCATGATGCGTTTGAAGAACAGTTTGGGGGCTGTTGGCTCATTAATGCATATTTCTGAAAGACTTTAAAACAGACATTTACATGTTAGGCCATAATAGCTCTATTGGTTCCATTAAAATGTATTATGTGCAACTTTGGTCATTTCTTTCAAAAATGAATATCAAAATAGTTTTTAAAAATGCACTACGGCAATTCCTACATACTGCCAGGAACATTTAAAATGTATTTTTATTAGGAAAAAAGTAAGTGATATACTGCTCATGGGAGGTGTTGGACACTCTGAAGATGGAATACTCCATCCACAGAACAAAGGGCAGCAAGGTTAGAAGCAGTAGCATTTGCTCCACTACTAATGTGGAGGGAGCATTGCTTGATGTGAGAAGGTGGTTTAGTTACCACTTCTCTGCTGTTGATATTTCAAGGGAAGTTCAGAGGTCACCAAACAGCCATGAGATTCTAATGACTTTCAGTCACTACTAAACCTGGGCCAGATTTGAACTAGTAACCTGTATGTGAAAGGTGATCTTATTACCAGTTCCCTGACACGTCAAGTGTAACATATCTGTTATGCTTTTGATCTAATACCCTACAAAATCGAAGGGTATGACAACATAAAAACTATGTTCAGATGAAGATTTTAAAGACCTGCCAGTATGAAAATACAAGCTGGAGGTGCAGTTCTGCTCTCAGAAGTGACTTGAAAAAAACTTGTATTGTGAGGTTGCTTGCCTATTGTATCAAGAATGTTTTAATTCCTTTTCTTTATTTTGAGGCAAGCAGGAGATTTAGAAAAGGAGAATAAGCTATAAAGAGCAAAATCATATGATGCTGTGGTCCGATACCTGTATTGCCTGATACCATCTACTGTCTAATAAATCACGTAGCAAAAGTGGTGGTTTTTTTTTTTTTTTTTAAATCTCTGGATTTATCCCTGTCCATTACTCAAACCGGCCAACTCTAAGTTTGGGTAGGAACCCTACTGCCAATTTTTAGAAAGTAAGAATTCAAATGTTTTCACATTTTCCACACTGACTGCACCACAGAGTATTATCATAATAAAAGTACCTCCTGAGCATATCCTGATTACTTGAATCTTGCCACCTCAAGGGAAAATTACTTCAGAGAATTAACCATTTGCTCATTTTTCTTTTTAAAAGACTTCAGCAACTTGAAGCTGAAAACTCTTACTGAAGTTCTTTGACACAAACAATAATGATAGAAAATAAACATGAGCCCCTGTAGAAGAGTATGTAAACATGGCATCAACACTGGCATTACTCACTTCCACTTTTTAGTCATAGCTGCACGGTCTTTTTTCATCATATGCGGATATACCGAGTATACTTTTTTGACCGCACACTTGATTTTGCATGTAATGTTACACATCTTAAATATTTTGCAGGCTTCCCTCCAAGAGCTCATTTGCAACAGTTTAACACAAAAACAAGATTGAAAAAACAGGGCTCACACATCTAATTGAAACTTTTAATTAGTCTTATATTATTTTGAGACTGTCTCAAGGCTCTATAATTGAGCCCTTTACAGTTATACAAACAAATAGAAGACCTGTGAGATCGTGAAATCCTTGATAGTTTACTAATGAAATCAGCCTGGAAACCTCTTCATTGAATATTGTAATTTGATTGCCATCATATTCTGATTGGACCCTTGTTTTGCATTCTAATGAATACACATTATTTGAAATGCAAAACAGGGAGTTATCAGGGGTATTTCACTAGAACCAACAAGATTAAAATGAAAAACGTCTAATGTTCTGTTTTATAAAAATATTCAAAACTGAAAGTGGAATACAGACACATTTGAATTAATTAGGAAGAGCTTATAGTAATTGGACATTAATTAATTAATTAATCCTAAATTACAAGAACTTCCTGTGACAGCATGTATTACATTCTTCTCAACAGTACTAAATGGATTCATTAAGAATATTGTTTTTACAGTGCATACCAAAATAGCTACCAATGACTTTTTTTTTATTCGTATTGACCTTGAGTATCCATTTATGATGAAGTAGAGCTATTGCAAGATAAGAAGCATGAATCTCAAATCACTGTCTGTGTATTTCAGTGCTTAGAATTACTAATCGCATTAGTTCTTTTCATCATGCGTTCTGAATAGGTACCTGGATAATGCTTCTCAACTATGATGAGTGAACAATATATGTAAAGTATCCCCCACAAAAATGTCCTGGTTTATTTATTTGGGTACCAGACATTTGGGCTTTTAACATATATATATATATATATATATATATATATATATATATATATATATATATATATATATATATATATATATATATATTATCAGGTGGGATGAATTTCTTGTTTGCTTCCATGTAGCATGGCAAGTGTTTTAGGAGGTCTTATTTATGAAGGAATAAAAAAAAGTGGGGGGGATTTAATTTCATCTGAAATTAAAACAAATCAAACATTTCTCTATTTCTCTCTGCTGTAATTTTTGCTTCACTCTGGACTATTTTGAAGGTAGTAAAATATACCCAAGCATTGCATCAATACCCATGCGTTTCTAACTTGTAATCAATGGGAAAAAACAAGATGTTTATGATCAGGAGAACTACGCAACTAAGGTGATGTTAGCTGTGAAAATGAATAGTTACCTATCTGAATCACGCACAATCTCTACATCCATGCAGTTGTATTTAGCTCTATTTTTATTCTATTATGCTGGAAAGAAAACCTCTGTTGACAAGGAACTGTAATTCATTGAACGGATCCATGACCTTTTCATCTTTCCACTATGGTTCAGTTGCAGCCCTTCTCAAAAATGATAAAAACAAAACAGCAATAGTTATAAAAAGTTCCAGGTCCATTTATGTTAGGTCGGGTCTTGACAAGCTTGCTTTCAGCTCATTCCACATCAGAAAGCTTACATGAGGTAGAAGCCAGTTCTTGAGAATAGGTGCACTAAATGAGACTTCAGATTATGAACAAAGAAGCTAAAATAACTTGGACTTTCTTTTATAAAGAAGTGTTAATTACAGCATTAGTTTCAGTTGTTAAGATAATGATAATAAATGCAGAAGACAATTACACTCATAGTTCCTAGGGTAACAAGTAACCTAGGAATACAATGGAAGGCTTTTAACTGGAATTAGAGCTATAGCATATTGCCAAGGTTGAGAACTCTAAGCAAAAAGGCCCTCGAACATAGGTGCTGGAATTAGGGGTACCTGGGGTGCGGCAGCATCCCTTGGCTTGAAGTGGTTTCCATCATATACTGTAAGTGGTTTACAGTTTGGTACAATGGCCTCAGCATCCCCACTATACAAATTGTTCCAGCACCCCTGCCCTCGAAGCTCCTGAGCTTTATTTGCCAGTAAAGCTTTCAACTCATTCTACATTACAAGCTTGAATGTGCCCATTAGGCTGAAACTGAAGAATAACCTGTGATTAAAAAATGGTACAAAGGAGTGTGACAGAGCTGCCAGGGCACTGAACCTTCACCTAGCACTGGAAGCAAAGAGGCGGCTAATACATAGCAGAGCATTCAGAAGACAAATATTGTGTTATGACTTTTTTCTGAACGTGAGGGATGTTTTCATTGATCAGCATTCTGTGAGACACACCTGGAGAAGCAGGCTGTGTTAGAACTATTAAGAAAGGAAAGGTTAAAAGATATCACCTAGACAGAGATCTTTTTTTCTCCTCTGAAAATTTATGCCAGTGAATGAATGAGGTTTTTCTAGGGATTATCTATATGGGGGGTAATGTGCTCCACAGCGGTGTGATTTCTAAAGCACAGTGACGTTGCACATTAATTGGTCTGCGTAGACCCTGCTGGGGCACACTAAAGATTCTCTAGTGTGCTTTAACATAGTACTGCTTCAAACAGCACTACATTACTTAGGGAGGTGGTGGAATCTCCTTCCTTTGAGGTTTTTAAGGTCAGGCTTGACAAAGCCCTGGCTGGGATGATGTAGTTGGGGATTGGTCCTGCTTTGAGCAGGGGGTTGGACTAGATGACCTCCTGAGGTCCCTTCCAACCCTGATATTCTATGATTCTATGATTAAAGTGCACACAGTTGAATAGTATGGTATATCTGACAATACCAATGACAGCTGGGTAGCGTAGGGGTGAAATTTCCAAACACCCTTAAGTGACTTAGATGGATAAGTCTCATTGGCTTTCCAGAGGATTGAGCTATTTAAGTTAGGGTGCTCCAGCCATTAACCAGCCAGGGAATTGAACCCTGGTCTTCCATGCTCTAGGCCAGGGTGCTGTGTGACCATGGGTAGGTAACTTACCCACTCTATGCCTTAGTTCTGTGAAATGGGAGATAATACTTACCTACCCCAGTTTTATGAGGATAAATACATTACATATTATGGCATGCTCTAAGATCTACTGATGAAAAGCTCTACATAAGAAATAGGTACTATTCAATCACTTAGGACTAGATTCACAAAGGGACTCAGATGCCTAACAGTCTCTTTAGGCACTAAAGTCCACAATTTTGGTGCCACTGACCTTCACAAAACCACCACTTAGCTGTCACCTAGCTTTGTAGGTGCCTAAAGTCCCACAGACACCAAAGTTTCCATCAGTAGGCATGCACAAAGCTGCCCATTTCCTGACACCACAGCTAATGAGCTGCTCAGAGCCCTACCCCATGCTAAGTCCCAGCAGGATTCTCAAACTAGGTGTTCCCCGCCTATTTTGCCTGCAGGGCCCAACCTGGAAGGTGTGCCCAGAAAAGACATAAAGGAAGTATTTGTAATAGTGTGTCCAGAATGAATGCTGGATGAACCTCAAAGTTTCTAATGTTTGAGATCAGCCTAGATAAGAACTTAAACTTGGGGATATTTATCCAGAATTCTGGGGTCCATAAAAGTGAACTGGGAGGTCTTATATGAAGAGGCTTTCTTGAGTAACTTCCTTACTTCCAGTCGGACCAGGAATATCTTGAGTGTAGCCTGTCATAGTAATATTATTTTAGTGCTTTGCCAGCTACTGCTATCGGAAAGGGGAACCATGAAAAGTGAAAATGCATGAGAAAAAAAAAAAGGGACAATGAATTGGACACAGTGACTATTATGTGTCTTTCTCCTGCAATTTATAAACTCAGTCTAAGTTAGAAGGCCACCCTTCCACCATTACTGCGGTCAGTCCTCTGTGTGTTGACTTATTCCTGGATGTTTCTGCAGTATATGGGACTGCCTACCGAGTAATGAAGTGCACATCAATCACACTTTCATGTTAAATTATTTTTATATCCCAAACAGAAATCATGGTGATTTCTCAAAAGTGCTTGCTATATTGGAATTTGTCATTAAGCTTATGTGTTCAGAAATGCTTTTTTATATGTAGGGCTGTTCAAACGATTCAAGTACAGATAATATTTGTTTCATATTTACTACCTTTTGCGGGTTAGTAAATTGTCCAGGAACCAAACCAGATTCTATTTGAATGTATTTGTTGTTCAGAAGTATTTGCTAAATAGTTTTGATAAATAATTTTCAGATAATGGATTGTTCCCAAATAATTAACTTCTGCTATTTGCTGTTCATTATTCATGGTGTGTAGTTGCCTGGAGTATTATTTTTCTGCTCTGATTGGATGACTGCAGCTTTAAAAAAAAATCTAAACTGAGGAGGGAATAATAAATACAACACTCTGATAAGAATTCTTAGATAAGTAATAATTGGTGCTAAAATATGATTTTTATGGTATTCACAAACTGTATCATATATACCCAGTTATTGTGTGAGTACTCACAAATATGGCCCCCATAATCATAGTGAGTCAAATTCAGTGCTTCACTTTTCAAAAATATTCTTGAATAATTGTTTTTACTATTAAACCAGCTCTGGTTAACAGGTACAGTATGATCAATATATAATCAGTATAATAAATGTATGCAGAGTGTGAGATACTAATGATCACTTCTGGCACAAAGGAAAATCTTTCAGAAGAGATGACATTTTCAGTGCTATATTTATTGCTTATCTAAACCAATCACATCCTTACTCCCAACCTCCAGGGAAAGATCTTTACTTATGACTTGGCACTGTGTGAACTTAACAGATGGACATAAGTATCAGTAGCCAAAAGCCAGTACTCAATGTACATGTAGGGTGTTTGTTGATGAGAAGATTCCTAGATAGGAATTTCCAAACAGCTGTCAATCCTAAATCTATAAGCCTATGTTTAATATGATGTGTCATTGCTAATCCTGCTCTGAGAGATTCCACTTACAAAAACACTAACTGCCCAGGCTGTAAGGAAAGGCTGTGTTTCTGTCTCTTTGAATGTTGTGGTGCATGCCGGGTATATGTTGCAGAAAATATTGGCTCTACAGATAATGCATCCTGGCTGTTATTTACTTCTCCCCATTGTGAATATAAATAATTCCACAATATTTATTATAAACAACACTGAAAATTAAGGCTGTGAGACATTTTGAAACCAGACCAAGTAGTGTGGTGTTATTTCATCACGAGTGCATGTATTTGTGCAGCAGACAAAGGCAATTTTAAATCTCATTGTCCATTGGGGCCATTAAACTCCTTTGAACTGTTGCACCCAGAGATATAGGACTGCAATGTGAATCTAATATTCTGAACTTCAAGGTTCTGTTGAAAGCAGAGGCTGCTCAAGACAATCTGTTACTCTGGGCAAAACCTTGGTGGACTTCCCCCTTCCTACTCCCTAAAATAGAGTTCTCAACCCGTGGGAAGGGGGAAATCAGATTTCTTGGAAGCAAGTACCAGATTGCAGTGCCACTCACTCACTCTGTCATAACTGGGGAATGGCCAACACAAATTTGAGTGAGTGGCATTGCAACCTGGTACACAGGATTGCGCTGCCACTCAGGTTTGATGTGGCCGCCCCTGCCATTCTAGGTAGCTGCCTAGTTTGTCTACAGCTAGCGAGGCTCTCGTTTGAAAATACAACTGCTTCTAAAATATCTTTTTGTTTTGACAGCTGCGGGATCAACATGTGGAGCTGACTGAGTCTATCACTGCAGAGCAGAAATTTCTGGGTATTATCTCCATGCTCCTAGTTGATATTTGAACTGTGACCTTATCGTCCAGTGCAACACCACTATCACTAATACTAAAAGAACCCCCCCCCCTCATTTGCAGTACTGCTAAGCTCTTTTGTTTTGCTTGGCAGTTATGTTTATGTATGTGGGGGTAATACATAGTTTCTATAGTGGAAGAGCTTGTAATCAAATGATCATAGAAGAGAATTGGGGCTCCAGAATCCTGGATTCTGTTCCTACTTCTGACTCTGTTTGCTCTGTCATTTAATCTCTCTATGACCCAATTTTCTCATTCATAAAAAGGCAATAATATTTATTGATCTTACACAGGGATTGTGAGGCTTAAATGAGATTTGTAAAGTGCTTCAAAATCTTCAAATGAAAGGTGTTATATTAATACAAAATATTTAACAAGAATGAAAGTTGTGCTCATATTCTCATAGAACATGTTATTACATGTTTTCATCCATACTGTGGCAGTAGTAGGTAACCAAAGACCTCCCTTACTCACACTGGAGGAATGTTTGTAAAAATTAAAATTTTAAATCTAGAAAATCGTACAATTTACTAAACTTTCAGGATGACACAGTGTTTTTCTTAAGATTTCAGACAAGAGTTTAGAAAGTACAGATGTCTATAAGGCTCAATGTGTATTTTATGCACTGAATTTGTATTAATAATGGTAAAAACAAAAGTGCCCATAAAACAGACATTTGAAGGAAAAAAGATAGTCCCCAAAATGCCCTGTAGATTTTGTCAGTTATAGAAATTGCTAAGAGAGCTTTGAGTAATTATGGCACTTTTATTATTCCTTTAACTTTCCCCAAAAATATTCCATGTGAAATACAGATCTTTGTACATTTCTGCTTTTGATGTGAAGAAAAGAAAAACCCATATTAGAGCCAGAGGGTGAAATCCTGGCCCCACTGAAGCTGATGGGTAAAACTTCCATTGACTTCAGGAGCCAGGTTTTCTCTCACACACAAATATATGTTTTGGAGTAGGATGAGAAACTAGGTAATTGTCAGCACTATTGGCATTTGGGTAGATGCCATGTTAAAGAATGACTGAAAGAGCTACTGGAATAGCACACTGGGATTACAGGCACAGGGGCCAGCCTAGTATCATTGAGGTCAAAGGGAAGTCAAAACCCCTGCAGCTGGAAATTGTGCAAGGCTCTAATAGCAGTATCAGGTGCAGTTAAAATTGGGGAGGGGTTACTTGAGGGAATCCTCAACCTTTCTGCTTGAGTACTGAAAACACAAGTCTGATAAAACTAGGTGCAGAACTAATAGATAGTGAGTGTACTTAGTAAGTGATATTTTAAATACAGTTTTAAAAATGAAATATCTCATCTTTAAAAATCCCATTAGGATAAATAATATCTTGTCTCACTGGGGATCATTTTGGGCACATTATATTGAAAACTACTTATTTTTCAGTCACTTAAAGGCGTCTATTTTATGTTGTGTGATGGAGAGCAGTTTCCTGTTCCAGCAGTCTCTTGAGCATGCAAGAAATAGAACATCCTGTTCCATCTTGCATATTGGCACGTTGTTTAACTGTTCTTGCTGATTCACATTTTTAAGCCTTGACAGTGACTTGCTCCGAACATAGCATAATGTCATAACTCTGTTTGGCAAGAAAGTTTAAACAGCACAATGCAGTTTCTATGTGCGTGTAGTCATTCATCCCTGTTTAATAAGCATGCAGATAAATCTATTCTATAAAACACAGCAGGCTACGGGAAAAACACTCCATTAATCTCTCCGGCAACTTTGTATTAGAGAGAACAAAATTTCATTACAAACAAACTGCCAAACTGGAGCATGCTTCCTATTACTTTTTAGGTTTAGTGGAAGAGATGTCTTCTAGAAAACTGCCCTTTTACTCTCTGCAGGTCATGCATGCTGCTCACATATAGAGATGCAAAATAGGTCTCCTGTAGAAAAATATTCAACAAGGGAACAATCTGTTCTGAGCTTATACTTCATGCGTCCTTCTCTGTTCACAACTTTTTCCATATTCACCTTGATCATTAAAGGACAGAAAAATAATTAATTATCTCTCTCTCTCTGTATATATATATAGAGAGAGATATAATATAAACCCATTAATTTCCTCATTTTTTACCTTTTAAATATGTTTGCACTGATGCAGCCAGGAAACCAAGGGATCCATATTTTGGACACGTCTTCTCCCCTTCCCCAATCACTGGTATCATTAGTTGCACCTGACTCCGTGGGTACTCTGGGGCTGGAGCACCCATGGGGAAAAAATGGTAGGTGCTGAGCACCCACCAGCAGCTCCCCCTATCAGCTACATCCCCCACCCCCTAGTGTTTGCCACCTGCCAGCAGGCCCAGCGCCTCTCCCTCCCTCCCCACACCTCCTGCCCACTGCGATCAGCTGTTTCACGGCATGCAGGAGGCTTTGGGAGGGAGGGAGAGGAGCGAGGGCGTAGCACGCTGGGGGGAAGGGGCAGAACGAGGTGGGAAGAGGAGGGGCAGGGTGGAGCAGGGGCGGGAAGAGGCAGGGCTGGCCCTTGGAGGAAGGGGTGGAATGGGGGCGGGGCCTGGGGCAGAGACGGGGGTTGAGCACCCCCCAGCACATTGGAAAGTCTGCACCTTTGATTAGCTGAACAGGTCAGCTTCCACTGATCAACAATATGTTGAGTCAAGTGGCTGATCTAGTATTCATTTTCAGCCAGCAGCATTCTTAAAGTGCTCTGGCATTTTTCAGTGGAAGTGGGGCACTGGTACTGAGCCTAATGGCCTGCTAGGCATGGGTGAGAGCTTCTTAAAGAGGCTTTGATCACTAATCCCTTTAGGATCTGTTAATCAGGGGGCAGGGCTACTCAGGGAGAACAGGGGTTTAAAAACCCATCTCTTAAGTGACCAGAGGAACTAGTGGACAGCAGCAGCAAACAGGGGAATTTTGTGAGATACACCTAACATTGTCTAACTTAGGCCAATAAACTCCCCCAAACCCTCCCTCCCCCCCAAAAATAAAAAAGGCTGCAAAAGTAAAAATAATGCAGGCAGAAGTCCAGAAGCAGGATGAGGGCTATCTGGTTTATTGCACTGTATAAAGCATGTTTGAGTACCTGCTTTGTGGGCAGGTGGCGTATGCGTGCACTTGGTGGAAGCAGCACATGGCCCTCAGAGACCAAGTACAGGCTCTTGAGGACAAAGTGGCTGAAGTGGAGGAGCTAAGGGAGACAGAGCAGCACATAGACAAGACTTTCCAGGACATAGTAGAGCAACTCTCCTCCCAACCCCCTAAGTCCGACAGGTTCTGTGTCATTGCTTGATTCACTCTGTGCTGTTGAGGAGGATGAAAATCTCAGGGAAGGAGAACATCAAAATGGAGCGGAGGGAAACAATCCTATAGTTGGACTCGCCTTCCAGATGATGTCATGGTATCCTCTTGTACTGTGGATACCCCTCCAGTGGAAGAGACCCCTGTGATTAGGAAGAGACAGATAATAGTTATGGGGAATTTGATTATGAGAAATGTAGATAGCTGGGTTTGTGATGACTGGGAGTACCACATGGTGAACTGTCCGTTAGGTGCGAATGTTGCAGACTTCTTGATACATCTACACAGACTTAGGGGCAGAGCTGGTGGTCATGATACATGCAGGTACCAGTGACTTAGGGAAAGGTAGGAAAGAGGTTCTGGAGGCCAAATTTATCTAGATAAGAGATTTATCTAGATAAGAGATTAAAGTCAGAATCTCTATGGTAGCATTCACTGAAATGCTTGCAGTTCCACGCCAGGGCCAGCTAGATGGGCAGAACTGCAAGGTCTCAACACATGGATAAGACAATGGTGTTTTAGGAGGGTTTTAGGTTTATTAGAAACTGGGAAATCTTTTGGGAATGGAGCTGCCTTTAGAGGAAGGATGGACTCCACCTAAACCAAAATGGAACCAGATAGCTGTCATGTAAAATTCAAAAGGTCATAGCAGAGTTTTAAAACTAAAGGCTGGGGGAAAGTGCATAGGTGCAGAGGACTACACTGTTCAGACAGAAATATCCCATGGGGAGGATCTATCAGTGGGGATTCTCTATATCCTAATAAAGAGGAGAGGATAGAAGTTGATAAAGTACAGGTAGGAACTGGAGAGAAACTGTCAAATGAAAGAGTCCCGTTCAATTACATTATGTGAAGGCAGACAAATAAACATTAAGAAATGTTATAAGTGCTTGTATACAAATGCTAGAAGTCTAAATACTAAGATGCGTGAAGTCCAGTGCCTGGTATTAAATGAGGATATTGATTTAATAGGCATCACAAAAAATTGGTGGAATGATGGGAGATGGTAATACCAAGGTACAAAATATATAGGAATGACAGAGTAGGTTGTGCTGGTGGGGGAGTGGTACTATATGTGAAAGGAAGCATGGAGTGAAATATAATAAAAATCTTAAATGAATCAAACTGTACCATAAAATCTCTATGGATAAAAAGTCCATGCTTGACTAATATGAGCGTAACTAGAGCCGTCCCTAGGATATGGTGAATCGAGGTGACCACTCCGGGCCCTCGCGGTTGGCTGGCACAGTCAGTCTGAGAAGTGACAGGTCGGTCCCAGAAGTGACAGATTCATCACTTCCGTCCCAAGCCGTGCATACCCCAAGGACGGCCCTGACCATAACAGTAGGAATATACTACCGACCAGCTGTCCAGGACTGTGAAATCTTCAGGGAGATTGGAGAGGCTATAAAAATAGAAAACTCAGTAATACTGAGGTGGATTTCAACTATCCCCACATTGACTTGGGTACATGTCACTTCAGGATGGGATGCAGAGGTGAAATTTCTGGACATCATAAATGACTGATTCTTGGAGCAGCTAGTCCTTGAACCCACAAGGGGAGAGGCAATTCTTCATTTAGGCCTAAGTGGAGCAGAGGATCTGGTGCAAGAGGTGAATATAGCTGCACTGCTTGTTAATAGTGACCATACTGTAATTTAACACCCTTGTTGGGGAAAAAATACCAAAGAAGCCCACCACAGTAGCATTTAACTTCAAGAAAGGGCACCACACAAAACACATAATGAAGAAGCTAGTCATAATGAGGAAGCTAGTTAAAGAGAAATTAAAATGAACAGTCATAAGAGTTAAATGCCTGCAAACTGCATGGAAACTTTTAAAAAACACCACAACAGAGGCTCAACTTAAATGTATTCAACACAATTTAAAAAAAAAAATAGTAAGAGGACAAAAAATGCCACCATAGCTAAACAGCAAAGTAAATGAGGCAGAGATAGGCAAAAAGGCACACTTTAAAAATTGGAGGTCAAATACTACTGAGGAAAATAGAAAGGAGCATAAACTCTGGTAAGTTGAGTGTAAAAGTATAATAAGGCAGGCCAAAAAAGAATGTGAAGACACAGACTAATGGTAAAAATATTTGTAAGTACATCAGAAGCAGGAAGCCTGCCAAACAGTTAGTGGGGCCACTTGATGAGCGAGGTGCTATAGGATCACCTGAGGAAGACAAGGCTATTGGGGAGAAGCTAAATGGATTCTTTGATTGATCTTCAGTGCAGATGATGTGAGGGAGAATCCCACACCTGAGCCATTCATTTTAGGTGACAAATCTGAGGAACTGTCCCAGATTGAGGTGTCAATAAAGATTTGGAACAAATTGATTAAATAAATTGTAATAAATTGCCAGGACCAAATGGTATTTGCCTAAGAGTTCTGAAGGAACTCAAATGTAAAATTACAGAACTACTTACTGTGGTATATAACCTACCGATTAAATCAGCTTCTACACCAGATGTCTGGAGGCTAGCTACTGTGATGCCATTTTTTTAAAAAAGGCTCCAGAGGTCATTTTAGCAATTACAGGCTGATAAACCTAATTTCTGTACCAGACAAATTGGTTGAAATTATAATGAAGAACAGAATTATCAGACACATAGATTAACACAATTTGCTGGGTAAGAGTCAACACAGCTTTTGTAAAGGGAAATCACATCTCACCAGTCTATTAGAATTCTTTGAAGGGGGTCAATAAACATGGACAAGGGTGATCCAGTGCACATAGTGTATTTGAACTTTCAGAAAGTCTTTGACAAAGTCCTTCACCAAAGGCTCTTAAGCAAACTAAGCAGGCATAGGATAAGAAGAAAGGTCCTCACATGGATCAGTAACTGGTTAAAAGACAGAAGACAAAGGGAAGGAATAAATGACTGGTTTTCAGACTGGAGAGAGGTAAATAGCAGGGTCCCCTAGAGATCTGTACTGGGACCAGTGCTGTTCAATGTATTAATAAATGATCTGGAAAAACTGGGTAAACAGTGAGGTGGCAAAGTTTGCAGACAATACAAAATTACTCAAACTAGTTAAGCAGTTCTGCAGAAAAGGACCTAGGGGTTACAGTGGATGAGAAGCTGGATATGAGTCAACAGTGTGCCGTTGTTGCCAAGAAGGCCAATGGCATTTTGGGATGTATATGTAGGGGCATTGCCAGCAGATCGAGGGACATGGTCGTTCCCCTCTATTCAACATTGGTGAGGCCTCATCTGGAGTACTGTGTCCAGCTTTGGGCCCCACACTACAAGGAGGATGTGGAAAAGTTGGAAAGAGTCCAGCGGAGGGCAACAAAAATGATTAGTGGCTGGAGCACATGACTTATGAGGAGAGGCTGAGGGAACTGGGATTGTTTAGTCTGCGGAAGAGAAGAATGAGGGGGGATTTGATAGCTGCTTTCAACTACCTGAAAGGGGGTTCCAAAGAGGATGGATCTAGACTGTTCTCAGTGGTAGCTGATCACAGAACAAGGAGTAATGGTCTCAAGTTGCAGTGGGGGAGGTTTAGGTTGGATATTAGGAAAAACTTTTTCACTAGGAGGGTGGTGAAACACTGGAATGCGTTACCTAGGGAGGTGGTGGAATCTCCTTCCTTAGATATTTTTAAGGTCAGGCTTGACAAAGCCCTGGCTGGGATGATTTAGTTGGGGATTGGTCCTGCTTTGAGCAAGGGGTTGGACTAGATGACCTCCTGAGGTCCCTTCCAACCCTGATATTCTATGATTCTATGACTGGAACTGTTCAGCTTAGAAAAAGTCAACTAAGGGGAGATATGATAGAGGTCTATAAAATCATGAATGGTGTGGAGAAAGTGAATAAGGAAGTATCATTTGCCCCTTCGCACATAACACAAGAACCAGGTGTCACTCAAATAAATTAATAGGCATCAGGTTTAAAACAAACAAAAGGAAGTACTCCTTCATACAATGCACACTCAACTTGTGGAACTCATTGCCAGGGAATGTTGTGAAGGTCAAAAGTATAACTGGGTTCAAAAAAGAATTAGATAAGTTCATGAAGGATAGGTCCATCAAAGACTCCATGTGTCATAAGAACATAAGAAATAAATCAGAAGCACTTCACTTTTAGCGTACACTAGGATTTGTGGTTCAGAATTTGGGAGCATTCCAGTTGCTGTCTACTGACATTTTGGATTATGTGGATTCAGAAGAGAGAGTAAAATTTTACCCTCCCCCTAATTCTCCTTCCCAAACTCTCATTTGGAATCTGCTGTCTGTGAGAAATTTTCTTCCTATTTTCTCAATTCTCCTTAACATGGGATGGAATTATTTCCCTCCCATCCCCAGCTCCTTGCATGGCAACAGACTCCTTAGCATATAGCTCTACCTCCTACTGTGAATAAGGAAGTTTTAGTTGCCTTCATATCTGCACCTTCCCTTGGACCACACAGAGCATGCTCCACAGGTCACTAAGAACTAGATCCTCGAAATGCTTCCTGTTGAATAGACAGCTTATCAGAACAGAGTCAATAGGACTATTGAAGGAGAAGCTGTGGTTGTGTAAGAATGTGGCTTCAGAATTTAGGGGGTCACTTGCCACAGTGGAAGGAAAGATTCTGGATTGCAAGCTGCAGCCAACATCAAGTTCTAGAGTTATGTAATATGTAAATAAAATAATTTAAATGGTAAAATACAAGCTCCCTTGACTTAATACAAACAACAACACAAGCACTAAGCTTGGTAGGAAGTATTTGCAACATCAGGCCCTGATACTGATTGAGAAACTAGAGAACAGAACTAGACAGAGAACTGAGACTCAGTTCTTTTACTATCTTCATAAATAAAAGTGTAAGTTGGTGTTGCTGTGATTCATAAGGTCAGATTAGTTTTGAGAATTTTCTGACAGCTACTGGGAACATGTGAAAATGTGCATGGAGCCTGAAAGCTTCATAAAGTTTAAACACAAGTGTGTGTCCGAATATTTGTACAGTATTGGAAATACATTTACTGTCCACTATTCTCCTCGCTAAGGCTACCTCTTCACTTGGAGCTGGATTCTCAGCACAAGTACACATTCACACGAGCTCTCATTGTCCTAGCACACTAAAAATAGCAACGCAGCTGCAATGGCACAGGCAGCAGTGCGCAGTGGCATGGGCCAGCCGCCCCGAGCATGCACTGAAGGGGTCAGGGTGGGTTTGTACTCAGGGTAGGCTAGCCTGAACCACCACTTGCTGCTGCCCATTTTAGTGTGGCTGCACTACTACTTGCAGGGCACTAGCTCAGTCAGAGCCAGCACTAATATGCCTACTTACGCTGGGAATCACACTACAGCTCTCACTACAGACCTATCCTAAGATGGTTCCTTCATCCAGTCATAGTATATAAACAATATCATGTAACTCAGTTGACCAACCACACAACGTGAACGGTGAATGTCAAACAATTTATGAATAACCCACTAGGAAAGCTTTACATCTGAACTATTCAGTGACTACTTCTGAATGACAAATGCATTCCAAGGAAATGCAGTTCACAAACCATTGGCTTACTGAAAAGAAGCTTAATTTGCAATTAATATGTGATGGGTGGAAAAACCCCACACTGGAAAGTTAAGAGTGCAGGAAAAACTCTAGGCCTTGGAAACCCTGCCTCATCAGGCCAGCTGGGCATGCTCCAGTTGGAGGAGGGACTTAAGAGGGAGTTTCTTCAGCACAGCAGAGTGGCAGATGGAGAGAGGCACCTGCTGCTGCAGAGGGACTACGCCTGGAAGGCATTTCCAGGGGACGTCTGCTACACAAAGCTGAGACTCCCTACCTTGTTAAGTCCTGTGGACCAGCTTGCCAGGAACAACTGCCAGCCATGATGTGCCCTAAGGGGAAGCGCAGAGCAGTAGAAAGAGCCCAGGAAAGTGTATTTGCTGGACAGCAGGTAGCGGACTCCTGCATTACAGTGCACAAGGGGTCACTCAAGAGGGTCCCTGGGTCAGAAACCAATGGAGTAGGAGGACCTGGGATCCCTTACCCCAAAAACCGCTAGACTGGGCTGCCACAACAGACTGCAGCCACTAGGCAGGGAGGCTCACCCTCCCTCACATGTTATTTATTAGACAATTAAATGTGGAAATGGTGGACAGAGCATAAAGAGATGAATGAAAGCCCCATCAGTGGCACCAGAAATTACCAACAACATAGTGTTCAAATATTAATAAAATTGCAGCTAACCTTGTTTATTTAAAAATTATTCTTAACTTTTAAACCAGGCACATGCAATTTTTAATATGGAATCTAATAGAATTAAATTTATTCCATGGTGATAATTCTGGATTAATGTTTCTATTTTTGCAGTGCTTAAATACTTCTAAATTCGAGTTCACTGAAGCTTTGCAGATGATTTACAATGGAAAATTAAGACAACTGACTGAACTGTCATTCTGGATTAATTAAACCCTAATATAAAGAAAATTAATTTAGTCACTATCTGCAGTCCTCCTTTTGCTTGGAACTAAACACAAAACAAAAAATCTTCTTGAATATGAAGCTGTTTTTTCTCTTAAGTGTTGCTCTCCAATCCTGTTTAGTGGTATTAGAATCCCATTAATTCCAGTGGAGTTATGAAAATCTGCAGCTGTGTAGGCAGCTGCAGTAAATATAGCAGTCAAGTCACATTTGGACATGGACCTGGAGCAGGCCTCCATAAATCTTCAGAGGTTTCAGTTAATGAGATTAAATGTTTCATTTTTAAAAGAATTTGCTATCTTTCTACAAAAATACTTGGGTTTAACATGAGAAAACAGTGTTATTAATATAAAAAATAAAAGTAAATATTTGTGCTAAAAAGGAAAAAGAGTGTGGCCTTGACACTCCTCCACGTGGAGATAAGCTGCACAAGGTTTATGGAAGTGCCACATGGGTACTCATAGAAGACTCTTAATTTACTCTTAATTGTAGAAGGGGTTGCAATGAAAAATCAGACTGAGATTATATTTAAAACACTTTACGGAGCAGGTAGAAATGGAAAAAAATATAAAATGTGTTTTGCTTCTGCTAAGAACCCCCTTAGGAATGCTGGGGTAGGAATTTTCAGCCTAACTGGGCATTCCAGTACAGAATCCAGAGGCTTGGGTTACATCACCATGCTGCACAAGTTCAGGCTCTGAGAATTTATTGATTTGAAATAACATTAGATATCAAATTAACCAAAAGCTTTACAGAGTTGTAAAACAATGACTTTGCCAAACACCTACAATAAAGTCACAGTAATTGCATATTCCTCCATGCAACTAGATGATTAAAAGGGAAACATTTGTTCACACTTCATTTTCATTTATTAAAGTGCTAGTGTAGATACTCATCTAAGGAATGTGCATATTCAGGACAAATAAGTTAAATGTGGAGAAATTAATTACTTCTACTAATTATGTTTATTCTTGTAAATTAATAAACTTGAAGCAAATGTGCACAAAAAGTTGTATATTTATTTGCCTCTATAATTATGTATGGATTAAAACTCATGATGTTGAGGTTCCAGGGCAAATTCAAATATATTTCTTGAAAATACAGAAAAAATAAACAATTGAATGAGATGTGGCATATTTGTTGATTCCTACCAGACCAGGAAGTATTTTAGATAAAGGCCAATTATACATTCAGAATGTCCAGATTGTATATTAGATGATAATAAAATATAATGTGTCTTCAGAACATCTGGTCAGAGTTGCAAATTGGTGGGAGTGCGCCTGCATAAAGCACTGCAGTCTCCCTGGCTTTCAATCTGATATCTTTCATAAGCCTTACCAAAATTAACACAAAGTTACACACCATTAAAATATCAATAAATATACTCAAACAAGCAAATTATAAAATGGTTGGATCAGATTTCCAAAAGTGCTCATCACCCACAAGTGTGTACATCTTTTCAAATGAAATTAGCTTCTATTTAGGCATCTAAATGGACCAGTGGGGGGCTGAGCACTTTTGAAAATATGTCCCACACCCATAAGATGCCAAAATGGAAGCTGAGCTCTTGCAAATGGGGCCATTTATTTAGGAGTTGTTGAGTGCTGGGCTTTTTTGAAAATATAGATCATTGTGCTGCTCAGGCCACAAAGAATGTGTTTTTTTTTTTCTAAACCAAGGCTGCAATTAAATATTGCTACTCACACTGTAGTTAAACAGCTACATAAAGAAATGAATATAATTTAGAATCTAATGCTTATTTGTATCTATTCTGATATATTTTCAAATTATTTCTATTTTCTGATTCACAATTAATCCACTATAAGGACTATTTTTTTAAAAACTCAGTTGGCCAGATTCTTCGGTTGTTAATTGAATAAAACTGCCATTGAAGTCAAAGAGAGTTTTGTGCAAGTAAAGATTGCAGATTTTAAGCTAATGCAGATGTTTATAGGAATAATGTATATAGAAGTGGGTTGGAGTTGATGGCTAAGGGAAATGGTAGTAGTAGTATATGAAGCCTTTCATAGCAAAGGCATCAGTCTGAATCCAGCTCTGGTGGTTAATTACCATCTGGGGGCACTTCTGCCTATTTCACTGATACTAGTAATACTATAATTTCCCTGGACTATTCCTATGAGTACGGTGAGCAGGAGAGCCTAGATGGGATGGGTAGACTGCCCCGGAAAGTTTCTAGTGCACAAATCATCATTATACCTGGCACTGCTGATACAGATGTTTAAAGTCTCAGCAGGGAGGGAAAAACATGGAACAAATACGAAGACCTCAGAGGTGATCTGTTCAAAACAGGTTTGAAGCACATTGACAAGGATAAGTTGAGGACTTTTTCACTGTCCATGGCTGTCAACCCGTGCCTTTCAGGAGCATAGAAATAACTCAGAGCTTAATAGTGCCATTTAAGGACAATCCTGTACGGGGTAGATGTGAAGACATATTGTTCCCAGAGGAACACTAAAAGGCACTCTACCTTATGAAGAAGGCATTTCAAGACAATGGCTTCACCTCTTCCCTACTCTCTTTGAGGTGCTATGCATCTCCTGGGAAGTAGAGACTGAGCAGACCCTGTGCTCCCTGGAGTGTAGGGCACCTGGGTCAGGTGCAGACAATGCAAAGTGAGGGGGAGGAGGCATATTACTTCCCCCTATACCCACCACATGCCTGCATAAGGGCCATGGACAATCTGGCTGTCAAATATTAACAAAATAATGGCCTAATTCTGAACATACATATGCATATAACGTTATTCATGTGAGTCAAATAATTTATATGCATGGTGCTTGAGCGATCAAGCCCTAAAGAATCACACTATTCTATAATAGACAACAGAACCTCAGAATTGTTATCAAGCTCAATAAATTCCTTTATAATATTTCTCCCTTCCTTAGTATTTGCTATTTATATAGCTCTAGTCATGGCAAAGTACATTGCTTTGTCATGAGATCTGTATATTTAGGGTAGGAGTGTGGCTTTAAGCCACTCAATGCATTGCATGCAGGGGCAGGGTGATCTCTGCACCAGCATACTGCTCTTGCCTTGCCGCTTTTGACAGTGCAATCTTATGTTTACTTGCAGTATACTGTTCAGCCACTAGATCTTTCTGTCTGCTATATGGAGTTCCAGATGAGGGTGGTCTTTGGTAAGCAAGGGAGACAAAAACTGAAGCTCAAGTTGTGTGGAAGCCTGTTCATCTAGAGTTTTATTGTTTTGTTTAATAAATGTACCAGGCTTAAGGAAGACTGTGATTCAGTATATCATTATAGGCAGTACAAGCACTTGGAACTTTGCCTGACACCTGTGTAAGAATGTAATGGGTGGGGGAAGGTACACAAGGAACTTTTCACCTTGTACTCCCATTGTACACACCCATGCAAAGTTAGGCAAACTAGCCCTTAATATTTTGAAGACATTACTGACTCTCAGAATTCTTTACAAGTATTTCTACCATTATATGACTGTTACAGGAAAATGACATCTTACTAAATCATCACACAATGCTTGCATATTACTTAAAAGAGAGCTCTGAGAATTCAAAACACAGTGTTTTCAATCTTTAGTTTCAGTTCTATAATGCACTTGACAAACTACCATAGGACTGAATCGTTTTGGAGTTACAGAGTTTAGCTTTCAGCATTGTTAATGCATAAAAAGCAAAATGTAGCAGGCGGCACAAAAACTGAGGTAATTAATGGTGGTGGTGATAATGAGGAAGAAATATAATTGGTACTACATTCCTAAAGTGTCTGCCTTCGGAAAGGTAGGTTTGTAATTTGCCTTTTTAGGCCTGGATCAAGTAACCCATCCAGAAAGTGTGACAATATTGTTTTCACAAAGGAAAAGTATGACTCACTTTCACTTCTTAATGCTAAGTTATCCACCTACTATTTTCCCCTGCTTTAGGTGTTTTATGTGCATAATTCCACTTTACATGATTGAAGGCCTCCTCTGCATCAAAGGATAGAAACATTTACCAGATATACCTTTCCATAGACTGTGAAACTTCCCAGGGGTACCGAGAATTGTGAGACATGTAGCTGGCACCTGTCTTAAGCAGGAGGAAGTCTTGTCTAAGCCTGCCAGGGGTCAGCTCCCTGACTCCACTAGCCACAGTCAACACCAGCACTCACCTCTCAGCCTACTCTGGCTCTGCCGTCCTTCAGCAGATTAGCAATAAGCACAATCCAACCCTCGAGTCCTCCAAGCATCCCCTGGTGTCCAGCCTCTGTTCCACAGTATTTACAGATACACTATTCCTAAAGAATACACTCAGCTTACCAGTTTCACCTCAGGATCACTGTTTCTCTCACAGCACTTGGATTCTTTTATAGGGAAAAGAAGTATATGTTTATTCAACAAAGAACAGAGATTCAAGACATAGCAAGAAGTCAGAAATATTGGAAACAATTGGTTATGATAAATGATAAAATAAAATTATAACATGCTTTCTAGAGCCTAGACTTAACTAAACAAGACACTTTCCTGGTCTAATGAAGTTTGTCTCACCCAAAGTCTTTCTCCCAGTGATTAAGAATTCATTCATAAGACAAGCATGCTGACATCTTCTTCCCTAGGTGAAGGATACCAAGTGTCTTTCTGAATTCTCCTGATATACCAGACTACTCCATATCTTAGTCATAGATGGGACACCCTCCTGCTGTGTGCTTCTTCCTATAGATTTTGTAATTTCTTGTTGTCTTTGCAGTCTTGATTAGCTGGTGGCTCCGTATGCAAACAGACTTACATTGTAAGACACACAATGCACAATGGTGAGAGGCAGAGATAAGCACCCCCTACCCCCTTCCTGAACAGAAACTATTTATCTCCTTCAGGTGACCTGTTCTAAACTTGTACATCTTAAGAACATAGTTTTCAGTATAGATACATAACTCCTTAAATATCATCCGTACATACATCTCACAATGATTAAGATGACCGGTGCATTACTGGCTGTTGGTAGAGATCTCACATGCTGCTGTTTTGTAGACATCAGACCCAGGGGATCCCTATGCATCACTTATGCTCTCTGCCAGCTGGCACCAAGGGGTCTCTGGATCACACAGGAAAAAGTGATTTGCTACTACAACTCTCAGTATGCTATCCACTAAGCAGTGTGGCCTTGACTAAACCTTGTTTGGTCTCCATTAATGAATTCTGGCAGCAGAGAGCCCAACCTATTAGTACCTTGGCAAATATCTTGACATCAATGTTTAAAAGGGAAATCCATCTAGAAGAGTCACAATCAATTTGATCTTTGTCAGGTTTCAAAATCAATTAAATATACTCTTCTCCCATTGATTTTAGGATCCAATATGATTTTAGGAAACTGTTAAATAAATTGGAAAACTTGGGAGCCAAATACTCTACTAAACTGTAAAATAGTCTTATGAGAAACAATCAAGGTGTGGCAACTTGGTGACAGGCACCCACTTTATCGCATTATAAGCCTCTTCTGTATCAGTTTATTTTTCTAAGATTTCCTCTAAGTCCTAAAATCAAGGCAAGTAAATTAGCACCTGTGATATATGTATTTTAAAAAATCTGGTCTTCATTTATTTGGTTTTCACTTATAGAGGAATAAAATGTTTACACACCTCACAACTTCCTTTTGTAGTCTTCAGTAGCCTAGACTTAAGGTATCATAAAGACAATTTCTGTCTGACCAGGATCATGGTGACCACCAGTTACAATGGAATGGATAACAATGAGAGATTTTTCAGAGACTAGGCTACAACTATCAGACACCCTACTCCAAGAGATTAGAATGATTATGAATATTACCCAACTTTCAGGACACAATGCTTCATCTTTTCCTGCATATCCTTCCCACATGAACATCTTTGTCTCAGAAAAGGAAATGTTGGAAGGGTGAAATAAGAAAGAAGATGCTAGATGATAGGGGCTGGAGAAGGTCCTTTGAGTACAAGTTCAGAGGCCGGAGAAAGGGTGACAAAAGGCATACTACAAATATTTTGTCAGCTTTGAGAATTTATTTTTTGTTTTTTGTAGTAAACAACTTGGTTACTTTTGTGTAAACAGCAACAATATAAATCTCACAAGAGCAAGGCACTTGGAGAGATTTTCAGGCTGCTTTTCCAAAATGAGTCCAAACTTAAAATCTACTGAGGTTCAAGCATCCCTAACTTTGGCTATCTAACTTGAGATGCCAATTATCTGATCTGCAGAGCAGATGAGCACATAGAGCTGTCATTAAAGTCAGGGTGAGCTACAGGAAGTAACCATATTTGAAAATCTTACATTCATAGATTTTTAAGGTCAAAAGGGACCATTAGACCATCTAGTTGGACCTCCTGAACATCTTAGGCCCTTACATTTCACTCAGTTAACCCTATATTTTGCCTAATGAGTTGTGTTTGGCTAAAGTACATTTTCCAAAAAGGCATTCAGATTTTCTTTGGTTGTTTGTTCCAATGGGCAGTCACTCTCTCACTGTTAAAAAGCCTTACTTCTCAGTTGAATTTGTCTGGTTTCAGCTTCCAGCTATTTGTTCTTATTATGCCTTTCTCTAGTAGATAGAAGAATCCTGAAGAACTCAGTATTTTCTCCCAGCAAATATACACAAACACTGTAATCAAGTCATCTCTCTGTCTTCTTTTTGATAATTTAACTGACTGAGCTCTTTAAGTCTGTCACTGTAAGGCATTTTCTCTAGCCCTCAGATCATGTTTGTGGCTCTTCTCTGCATCATCTTTAATTTTTCAACCTCCTTTTAAAAATATGGACACCAGAACTGTACTCAGTATTCTAGTATCGATTTCACCAATGCCTGTACACAGAGTTAAAATCACTTTCCTACTCCCCTGTTTATACATCCAAGGATCTCATTTGCTCTTTTTGTCACTGTATCACATTCTGTCCACCATGACTCTTAAAATCCTTTTCAGAATTACTGTTTTCCAGGGTACAGTCCTGCATTCTCAGGGTATGGCCTGCATTCCTTGTCTTAGATGTATGACCTTGCATTTGGCTGTGTTAAAACACATTTTGTTTGAATGCACTCAGCTTATCAAATGATCTAAATTGCTCTGTGAGACTGCCCTGTACTCATCATTGTTTACTATCCACCAATCTGTGTCATTTGCAAATTTTATCAGCAGTGATTTTATATTTCCTATGAGATTATTGATACAGGTGGGGCTACTACCGGTTCCTGTGGAACCTGACTAAATACATCCTCATGTGATGATGATGCCCGATTGACAACTACTTTTTGAGCTGTCAGCCAGTTCTTAATCAGTTTCATGTGTTTTATTGATCTTTTACAGACTATTTTTTTAAATTAGAATGTTGTGTGGTACTAAGTTAAATGCCATACAGAAGTCTAATTATACAACGTCTACACAGTTGTTTTCATCAAACAAACTCATAATTTCATCAAAAAATGAGATCAGGTTTGTTTGACAGAATCAGTTTTCCATAAATCCATGTTGACTGGCATTAACTATATTCCCAACTGTTAATTATTAATTTGACTTTAGCAAAGCTTTTGATACTGTCTCCCACAGTATTCTTGCCAGCAAGTTAAAGAAGTATGGGCTGATAAGGTTCAAGAAGGACAAGTGCAGAGTCCTGCACTTAGGACGGAAGAATCCCATGCCATCCCTACAAACTAGGGACCGAGCGGCTAGGCAGCAGTTCTGCAGAAAAGGACCTAGGGGTTACAGTGGACGAGAAACTGGATATGAGTCAACAGTGTGCCCTTGTTGCCAAGAAGGCTAATGGCATTTTGGGCTGTATAAGTAGGGGCATTGATCGTTCCCCTCTATTCGACATTGGTGAGGCCTCATCTGGAGTACTGTGTCCAGTTTTGGGCCCCACATTACACGAAGGATGTGGATAAATTGGAAAGAGTCCAGCGGAGGGCAACAAAAATGATTAGTGGCTGGAGCACAGGACTTATGAGGAGAGGCTGAGTGAACTGGGATTATTTAGTCTGCAGAAGAGAAGAATGAGGGGGGGATTTGATAGCTGCTTTCAACTACCTGAAAGGGGGTTCCAAAGAGGAAGGATCTAGACTGTTCTCAGTGGTAGCAGATGACAGAACAAGGAGTAATGGTTTCAAGTTGCAGTGGGGGAGGTTTAGGTTGGATATTAGGAAAAACTTTTTCACTAGGAGGGTGGTGAAGCACTGGAATGCGTTACCTAGGGAGGTGGTAGAATCTCCTTCCTTTGAGGTTTTTAAGGTCAGGCTTGACAAAGCCCTGGCTGGGATGATTTAGCTGGGGACTGGGTCCTGCTTTGAGCAGGGGGTTGGACTAGATGACCTCCTGAGGCCCCTTCCAACCCTGATATTCTATGATTCTATGAATTGAACCCTGTACAAGCCTTTCCACTAATTTGCTCTGGATTGTTGTCAGGTTAACCAGCCTATAAATTTCCATGGTATTCCATGATTATTTAAAATAATATCAATAGGCCACAGATGATCTCAGCTGGATTTTTAGAACTCCTGGGTGCAAGTTATCCAGATCTGCTGATTTAAAAATATTTATCCCTAGAAGATGCTGTTTAACCTCCTTCTTAATTACTAATGGCCTGGAAAGTACTTCATCATCCTCATGTAATACAAGTACATCATTCTGCTTTTTTCTAAATAAGGAAGAGTTATTTATTGAACACTACTGCTTTTTTTGCATCATTATTAGCAATTTTACCATCTCCAAACCAGTAATGGGCCTATACTGTTGTTAGGATTTCTTTTGTTCCTAATTTTTATAAAGGGACTGCTCAGTGCACAGGAAACACATCTACTTTTAGGACTGCAGGCTGGGGACATACTGCTTTATTTAATTACATAGAAACAAAGTGGGGAGAAATACACGCTAACTAAAGAGGAAGTAAAGGAGGAGCGAAGCTTGGCTCCAACCAATTATACTCTGAGTAATCATTATATTGCTTTGATGACCACTTTATTGCACATATATACTTTAAAAACTCCTTTGTATTGTCCTTAGCCTTGCCAGCCTTGCCATGGATTTATTATTTATTTATTTATTTATTACTGTCTTTAGCTTCCCTTATCAATTTTCTATATATCATACCTTAGCATTGTAAAGCTGAGTATTCAAACATGAAGGAAACAAAACTGGAAGACATTTTTGAGCCCTAATTAATTCACTGAACTTTATCATTCATTCATTGCTTTATCTCAACTATTGTCTTCTTAATTCCAAGACTTTAATGGTATTACACCTCAAAAGAACCTTATACTTCCACTGGCCCTGGCCAGCAGAATGAAAATCCAAAACCCAGTCTCAAAACCCAGTCTCCCATAGAATAATAACTGTACTTATTTGCATATTACTCTACATGCAAACTACATTTTAAAAAGAAACCTTTGAATTCCTAAGACTGCCACGTGGATAACATTTAGACCGTTCTCAAATTATGCCTACTGATTTCATGCACCTAAAAATAACTTTACTGTTTATCATTGTAAAGGGGAATTGTTCACCAGTACATACACTGTGAAGGAACTGAAAACACACACTGTTTTCAGAGTACTGCTAATTCCTATTGATAGTATTGTTTCATGTGTGCAGGTAGCAGATACAAGGGTCTCGTGCGCATAAATAAAATATGTAAGTAGTAATTTTGTAAGTAAATATGTTAGTCATTATTCAGATCTTGTGATGGTCAGCTTAGATTTTAAAAAGTTCTTTTAAATGTTAGGGAATTATAATGATCCATATATCTTTGGATCTGTGTCCTTTATGGCCTGATAAATTTCACACAAAATTAGCCTATATTTGACTGGTCTGATGTTTTTAAATTTTTGATTGACAGTTATTGACTGCTTCTTCTAGAGCAGTTACTGCAGTGACTCAGCTATCAGTGGACATTAAATGAAGTTCAAGTTCTGTGGTCTGCAAATGAATATGCTTAGAAAAGATATTTACTTGTTTAAAACACCGTGGCTAGATTCTTCTGAAAGAAGTGCAGCCACAGAAATGTCATTTTTTAGGGTCCAGTTCATACACTTTATCTGTTTGAGAAAATGCTTTCACAAGATGTACAATCCCCATTGGCCTTATAACACAACTTTATTGGAATAAAAAGAAGCTATGTAACTTTTTAACTGGCTTATTTTGGCTTGGGCTTTTTGAGGCAGATGTTACAAATGACATGACTTGTCTATTCTGGGCCTCCGTGTGGAAATTATTCATCACAACAGACGTGGTCCTTTCAGTTTTACTGCCAGTTATGATCCAGTGAGTAACACACCACACTGCCCTGATTAGTTGTTGTCTTCACTCCCACCTCATCATCGCTGGGACTGGAGCAGAACAGTAAGGATATTCTTCTTGATAGATTCAGTTTTGAGAGACAGCTCTCTTATTTCATTGTTGGTTTGGTTTTGTTAAATTCATCCAACTATTAGCTGTATGATATTAAAAAAAAAGAAAAGCAACTCACTCCTGTTCTTCAGGAGCACTGCATTTCACACATAGCTTCCATATTCACTTTCCTGACTGAGGTTTGAAGGCACCCAGGGGACAGATTCTGGGTTACTGCTGGAGCTATTAACACATAGAATTTATTGCTACATAACAGAAGATGTTGCTTCACCTCCTGTGTACATTGCATAATCTCTTTTATTTGTATACAAAGTCTGCTTTTAGGGTCTTCCTCTTGTCTTCATGTATGGGCCAAGGACAAAGTGCCTTTTGGTCATGTGTCCATTAACTACTAAATTTAAGTTCACTGAACTCTGTGCAGTGAATGTGATAATAATACTTTGCAAGTCTACAGTACAGACTTCCAAAGCACTTTCCAGTCATTAATGAATTTAGCCTTGCAAACAGCCCTGTGAAGGAGAGAGGCATTATTATCCCCATCTTACAGATGGAAAAGAGAGTCATCAGCAATTTGCCCAGGCTCTCACAGGAAATTAGTAATAAAGGCAGGTGTAGAACAAATGCGTAAAATCCTAGCTCCATTTAAATCAGTGAGGATTTTGCTATTAAATTAAAAAGGCGGGGCAGGATTTCACCCCAGGTCTCCTGATTCCCAGCACAATGATTTAAGCACAAGATCATTCAGTGACTCCATGTGACACTGTCCCAGTAAATTCCTTTAGAAGATTATATTTTTTAATATCTTCATTGCATTGTTAAGGTTTTTAAGAAAAGACTGCACCTTCAAATGATGCTAAATATAATAAACCTAATCTGGGTCTTCCCAGGAGCACAAATTAAATATTCAGGGTGGGATTTGCAAAAGCACTCAGCATTTGCCTAACTCTGCTCCCACTGAAATCAGTGTGAGCTCTCTTCAGAAGGGAGTTTAGGCTATCAAGCTTCAGGGGAGGCAAGGAGCGCAAAGGAAGAGATGCCACCCTTTCCAAATTTTGGCTGGACAGCCTTGATTGTGGCAAACTGGTCTTGCTTTTAGGATGTTAAAATAACTTAAACAGAATGCAGCTAGAGAAACCGCTCCAAGCAATCTGCTTTGAAATGCTGATGCACAATACCAGGATATGATGCATGTGTTGTGATGCTGTATTGTTGTTTTGAAACATTATGAAGACTCATGTATCTGTGCCATGATGGCATTATGCCATTACATTATAGTTAAACAGATGAAAATCTGTAGTCTGTGGTAGCTTCTTTGCAATCAGAGTTACCATGTAGGTGCCAGTCCTGAAGACGTTTACATGAGTAGTCCAGTTTAATGTGTATTTGTACACAGTATAATAAGCTGTATCATAATCCATAGCAAAATACACTCTCCAAACAAAATAACTATTTTTAATCATATGTATAGCTCCCACTTTACATTTCTGCCCCCCAAACTATCAAAGGAGATGAAATCACATTAGAAACAATTCTTCCACCTTTACTCATGTTGATAGTACCTTAATTCTCAAGGGGTCCCATTGATACTCAGCATGAATAAGCAGGTCAGAATTGGGCCTACAGGGCTTGATTCTGTTCCCATTGAAGTCAATGGCAAAATGTCCATTGAGTTCTGTGGTGCAGGATCCAGGCCCATAATGAAGAATTATCTTGCCAAAAATATTACTTTTAAAATCACAGGCGTTATGTTATGCTGTGTTACGAGAAAGGGAGACGAAAGAAAAATGTTAAAAAATTACTTTAATAGCTTTCAGCTTAAAAATGGCAAGACAACTCTACACAAAAAGAATCCCCTGTAAGCTACAATTTTTGTGCCAATTTTCCGACTAAAACGGAATTGTTATAAAATGTCCAAGACGACGAGTTTTATAATGGAAATGCTCACAGGCCCTAGCTACTGTACCAAGCTCCAGATTTGAAGGTCAGGGTTCCTCTGTATCTTTCTTGGTTCACTTAACTGCATCATATAAACCTGATAAAAATGACCTTGTTCTGGAAACCCTCATCTTGGAAGTATCAAGGTGTGCTAGGAAACAATAGTCAAGAGAATGGACTTTGCTAGTATCCATCAAAACCATTCATTCTAGTGAGTCTCATTCAATTTAAAAAATGTCCAGATTCTATATGCCAGTTGTTCTACCTCCCCTTTCAAGGATGAAAAAGGCACAAAAGAATCAATGTTTTATTGAATTGGGTAGAACAGACTCTATTTTCTATTTTCAATCTAGCTATTCCATTAGGTGACTGGACACATCATGTTAGTAGGTTCCAAATTACATAAATTATAAAACAAGCCTTTTATCGAGGTCTGGCTCTTAAAGCAAATTGAAGCTCCAATATTCAAACTACAGAGAAAGCTGCAGTGTTTGCCAACTTGTGATGTGTTTGTTTCCTTTCTGATTTGATAAACATTTATTAAGAATAAAAATTAGCTCTGCAACCCCAACTATTTATAAAACCGATGGGAGCAAAGCTAAACAAATAGATGACTTATTTTCCCTAGCAGCACACACTCGTACAGAAATAAATGTCACAGTGGTTTTTAAAAAAGAATGGCTTATGTTTAGGTTTAGTTATCAAAATCCACAGCATATAGGCTGGCAGCTTTTGTAATACATAAACTGTTTCTGTCCTTTTTGTTTCCATGGCAACTGAGTGCTCAAAGCTTTAGTTTTGCATATGAGAAAGAAAAAAAGTCAGAGTAGGATCTGGAATTGTCTGGAACAAAAGAAGAATGTGAAGAGTGGAAAAATAAGCATCTACACTGCAAAAAGACTAGCACTGAGCCTCTCTCTTTTGCTTTGATCTTATTGATTGCTTTTATGGTTTGGTGGTTGCTTTGGCATGGACATTTATATAATCAAAGGTTAGACCCTTTCATTCTGCAATGCCTTAGGAGAGTAAAAACCTGAGACATTTATTTATATGATCGTTCTGTTCACCTTGAAATGACATTTCATTTTAAGCAGAAGCTTGTTGGATACTCTATTACTTTCTGTATTATAGAGTGCCACCATTAATGAGTGTTGCCAGAAAGACTCTGTCACTGCTTTACTCAATTGTTGTGTTTTTTGGTGTTTTTTTAAATCGCTGTTTTAAAACGGACTTGTAACAGCTCAAAAATTGTTTGGCGCACACACACACACACACACCCCTTTTCAAGGTGCAAGGCATTTGAGGGGAGCAGGGTTAAAACAGAAGCTACATTGCACTGGAGTCCTAGAAGCATTGTAAAGGACCAACAACTTGGCTGGGGAGCTGTAACACACTTCAAAAGGGCACAGGGTGCACTACCATGTGCAATGGCCCTGCTCTTTTTGCTGACACAGAAGGCAGCACTGCCACAGCCCCTTTGGAGAATCTACATTTTATCTCTACTAGAAACAAACAGTGCCAGACCTCAGGACCCACAAGGATCTGAATAGTGATTAATCCCTATGCAGGAATGCAGGAGAGTAGAGTCTCTTTGTACCTCCTAGTTGTGCCTCCAGGCAGAACCAGCAATAGCCTCAGTTTCCTATTTGTTAAATATACATTAATAATATTTGCCTTACAGGGCATCATGAGGCTTTAGGCCAGATCCTTAACAGGTGTAAATCAGCATAGCTCCCTTGTTTTCAATAGAACGATGCTGATTTACACTATGTGCGAATCAGACCCTTTGTAAGATGTTTTAAACTCCTTAGATGAAAGGCATTATACACATGTGCAAAGTATATTCTTGAGTTTCAGGTGCTTATCTGTTTCCATAAATTTGCCAGAAATGTAGCATCTCTAATAGGAACCAAATCTGGATTTCTAGCCTGCAGTATTGTGAAAAAAACGTGTATTAAAAACAAAGTTTAAAATAAGCAACTGTTAAGTAACTTTCCCGAAGACAGTTTTCACAAGGAACTTTATTGGATCATTTCCTTAATACATATTGACTAGATTGACCGGAACAGTTCAGAGAAAGCCATTCCAGGTGTGCTGGATAAATAATAGGCCATTTAAAAAAAATCATATGAATGAACATGTAGGTTGGAATGGCTTCGCAGGGGCTGTTTTGGTGGGTAAATACATAAAATGTTTTTAAGTAGCTGAAATATTTATTGACTCCACAGACCACAAAGGCATCTTACTGGGCCCTACCAAATTAATGGCCATGAATAACACGTCACAGACCATGAAAACTGGTCTTTTGTGTGCTTTTACTCTGCACTATACAGATTTCACAGAGGAGACCAGCACCTCTCAAATTGGGGATCCTGACCCAAAAGGAGTTGTGGGGGGAGGGAGGGGGTCACAAGGTTGTTTTAGGGGGGGTCACAGTATTGCCACCCTTACTGAGCTGGGCAGCCGGAGAGCAGTGGCTGTTGACTATGCACCCAGCTCTGAAGGCAGCGCCCCACCAGCAGCAGCGCAGAAGTCAGGGTGGCATTTCCATACCATGCCACCCTTATTTCTGCGCTGCTGCCTGCAGAGCTGAGCATCCAGAGAGTGGCAGCTGCTGACTGAGGGCCCAGCGCTGCAGGCAGCAGCACAGAAGTCAGGGTGGCAATACCATACCAGGCCATCCTTCCTTCTGTGCTGCTGTGGCAGTTCTGCCTTCAGAGCTGCGCTCCAGGCCAACAGATGCCACTCTCCAGCTGCCCAGCCCTGAAGGCAGAGCCCCCACCAGCAGCAGCGCAAAAGTAAGGGTAGCAGTACCACAACCCCCCTAACAAAAATCTTGAGACCCCCACTCCCAAAAACTCCTTTTTGAGTCAGGACCCCTACAATTACAACACTGTGAAATTTCAGATTTAAATAGCTGAAATCATGACATTTACGATTTTTAAAATCCTATGACTGTGAAATTGACCAGAATGGACCATGAATTTGTGTCCTTAAAGGAAAGGGCCTTTTCTAAATGCTTTCTTCCCTGGTAAACCACTGTGGCTTTGAATGAGCACTGCATGTTTCTGAGGTACATAATAGTCATTTGTAGATACATCTGAGTGATCAATTTAATTCCCCAAACCAGTTTATTTGGGAGCAGTAGATCTGTGTTTTGGTCTAGCTCCTTATGAAGACTGTTACCACATTGTAGTATAAGCCCCATTTTTAGTTCCCCTATAGCACTGGCTAAGAAAAATTATTTGGATTGAAAATTACAGATTTACTTAGAAGGTAAAAGAGAATTTTTGTGTAAAAAATTTGGGGAAAAAATCTGATTATGATTAATAGATCAGCACCTAGGCACTTTTGAAAATCCCACTAAGTGTCTATCTGCATCTTTAGGTACCTAAATACCTTTACAAATTTAGCCCTGAGGAGCCTAAATCCCATTAACTTCCATTGAGAATTAGCTTTCTAAGTGTCTAAGTCCCTTCTGAAAATGGGACTTGGGCCCCTTCAGCAGTTTTGAAAATTTTGCTATAAAAATAATTGTAAGCAAATCCAAATGTTGTCAGATGAATACTGTCAGAGTAGCAGGGAACACAGTAAATAAATTTGGATGTATAAAGCAGATGTATGGCATAATGTCAAAGTTAGGTAGTGACTGAGTATGATTTAAAAGTCTCATCTTCTTTCCATCTCATATTGTTTGTGGAAGTCTAGAAGAAATATGTTTTGGCAAACTAGCACACACGTGGACTTTTCTCTGTTCAAGAGCATGGAGCTGGGATTCTGTGGAGATAGTACTGACCTCAGGACATAGATAATGGATTTTACATGACTGAAGCCTTTTCAAATATCATTCTGCTATTCTTACATGATGATCCCTTCTCTGCTGTCTCATTATTTACAAAATGTTTGTGCCATGCTTTGAAGATGTAATCGCTAAGTAAGTGCTAAGCATAGTAACAAATCTGTGACCACTAAGGACCTACATGGTTATCACACCATGTCCATCTGATACTTCATGACAACAGCTGGGATAAAAACCAACATACTATTGCTCCCAAAACCCAGGTCCTAGCAATATTGCTAATGGGAATTTCTAGGGGCTGCTAACAATATAGAGCCTTTGACATACAAGTACATTGTCCCTATTCTGCCCAATGGACAGTTCATTGCATTACATCATGGTATATTATTAGGCTGTTTTATTTATGTATGTATTATGTTACTCTCTTTTGCTTGAGGACAGATAAGACTTTCAGCTTAAGTACTGTTTATGGGAATCTAACTTTGCATACCTCAGGAGGACAGTATGTAGCAATCTCTTGTCAGCAAAGCTACTTCTTGAAATTATCTGGTCGATTTATGGCTGAGCAGGACCATAGTCAAATTTAGTTTTAGCTGTCTTTCTAAAAGTGATGTCGGCAATATTGTCATACATTATTTTAATGTGGTAATATGCTAAACTCTAATCTCTAGGCAACAACATATTATACGAGGGGGGCGGGTGGGTATAACACATTTTATCCACTGGATTTTGAATGATCTCTCAAGGTAAACCTCTCCTCTAACTTAAAAGATCACTGAATGCAAAAATGGCTATTTGGGTTTAGTTTTTTCCATCATAAAGAGCAATAGAAGCCCAACCAGGGTCCATTTCAGATGGGAAAAGAAAAGCAGATCAACTTCCTTCTTCTCTTTAACACTCAAGTCCTCTCACCTGCACTCAAGTCCTCTCACCTCAGCTAGATGGGATAGAGAGGTCTGCAGAGACTGAGGGAGAGATCCTCCTACCCAGTTGTGGAGTAGCAGTGAAGCAGCTCTGTAACTTCTACTGCATCAGTGGCTCCCATCAGAGTGGCAAGGGGGGCAATGACTAGTTGATCCAGTCGAACGGCCTTGGCCCTTTTTCTCACCGCACCTCATCCACTGCTGTAAGTGGCATTGTCCATGGTCACAGAAGAGAATACAGGATTTGACCCCAGGTTAATTAATACTATAAGGAAAAGCATCAGCCTTGGTGTTATGTGTTGTAACAGAGGACTTTTGTGGCTACCTGCCATAGATTCTCACTATATCTCAGAAAAGAAACAAACAGGCAGATATGTAACATGAAAGATAAGTTGATCTAGTCCAGTATGTTTAAGCTGCTCGTGCTTGTTGCCCCCAAGCCACCGAGGAAGCTGGGCTCCTTTTTGTAGAAGTAGTGTTTTATCACCCACGTATTACATAATGTAATTATGCATGTATTGTCACTATGTGCTGAGGGAGTATAAATTTAAGTAAAATAAACATGACTGACAATGAATATATGATTGGGTTAGTTTTGCAGTTTATCAAATGGACCAAGGCATTAAGGTCTAGCTAGTACAAAATGGTACTAAAGGATTTATCTTTAAATGAACCCTCTCTGCTTATTTAAAAAACTCTCCTTTGCCATAACAGCCAAGCTTTTCTTGGTTTTGCTAGGACAAAGTCGAGTCATTGTACTTTGATTGTAAGAGAGGCAACATGTCCACAGCATTGGTTGAACAAGGGAAACATAAGCAAGTTTAATATGTGTTAAAAGGGATTTTTTGGATTTTGTTAAAAGATTCGATATTTTTAAAGATCTGCCACGGAGAGAGGACTGTTGTTTTTTCCATTTTGTGATGCCAAGAACATCACACCAGGACACTGCTGAGGAAGTGACTGCTTGTAACTCCCTAGCTGGTTATTTTTGGTGTAAGGACATCTCCAGTCTAAAGAAACAATGTGATTGACTCCCATACCTCCCTTGCCATATCCTCTGGCACAGAGGGCAGGGAAGGGCATATTAAGGTAAGGGAAAGGAGTGGCTAGAATGCAATGTACTCTGGCTATTCCTTGTGGTGAACAGTACTTTACAAGCCTTTGCCGATTGGCAAAGGTTGGAGCACCCTCTGGGTTGTTCTAACCTGTACCATGGCTGGGGCAGGAATCAGGGAACTGTAACCAGCTCACTGATAGTTTCTTCAGAATATAACAGAGCATAGGGAGACCTAAGAGTGGCAAATAATTTAGTCTGTCATCCCTATTCACCTCAGAGTAACCATTTTTTTGTCATAACCTATCAAAGGGAAAGGTTCAGAGGAAGATGATGATTTTCAGACCCAATGTGGGATACAAGTACCTCCAAGCCCGGAACCACAATATTCAGACACTCAGATGCCATGGTAATAATGCTGTAAAAATGCAGGGGATTTTTAATATTTTACTTTCTATATTGGTCTAACCATACATAAACTGTAGCTATACAGTACATACAGTACAAATCTAGTTCCAATCCCTATAAAATGATACACACCATAAAAAAAGAAGTCCAAATATGCGCCACATTGCATTTTTTTGGTCTGCAGAGTATATATTTCAGTTATATTATCCTTTAGGATCAGCATAGTTAGTGATAGAGAAGACACCTTAATTCATCCGGTCAGTTCCTCCTTCCCGCCTTACATGGGGAAGCTCCTGTTTGGTGCGAGGGGTGCAGGTGGGAATGTGCGGGAGGGGGGCTGCAGGAGCTCCCATTGGTGGTCAGGGTGGGAGTGGGGATGTGGGGGGAGTCAGGGCATGGGGTGTGAGGGGGGGCTGGGTATCTCCCAAGACAGAGAAGAAATCAAATATTAACTGATAAAAAGCAAAGAATGTACTTAATTGTCAATTTCCCCTCATTCTTGCAGGGGTGCTATAACAATTTTGGGGGGGAGGGTGCTGACAGCCATTAAACCAAACTGTAAACCCTATATATAATGGAAACTACTTCAAGCCAGGCGTGTGGCAGCACCTCCTGCACCCCTAGTTCCAGCACTTATGCATTCTTGTAGTATTTGATGCATTCATGTTAGAATACATCACTGATGCTCATGCTGTTGGAGCCATATTTGTTTGCAACGTTATGCGGTCTACAGTAATAGGACTAAGACGATAGGAGGTTTTCACGTCTTTTAGGGAACTGAACCTTCATCATCACGTGTCCCTTACTGGAATTTCTAGAATGGCTAACTGGCTTCTACTAAAGAATATTGTTATAGAAAGTATTGCTATGTGAGTGCAATAGGAGGAGCCTTTATGTACTACAAGTTTGCCTAAGAGATCTGGACTCATGATTTTAATCCAAAACTTTAGTACTTTGTTAATGACAGTATTTTAAGGAACTATCTCAGTTGTTTCTCTCTCACGCATCTTCGTTAACACATTGAAAGTGGAAAGCAAACTGCAATAAAGATGTTTGCTAATTTCAAAGTGGCTCCAAGTGAGTGTCCCATTTTGCCTCACATTTCAGTGTCTCCCGCTTCATTTATGGGAAGGATCTGATGCATGTTGCACCCCTGCTCTTGCTAAATCCAATCTCCATGACCCCCAAAGATATCACAAAACAGTCAGTTGTATACATAGTAATAAATGATCACTGCAGAAGTGTAGTACAAAAAGTGAACACAGGAACCAACACAAAAGAAAGGTACAAACACAATCCCCTAACACCCCTTCCTGACATAACCCCTTTTCTCTTTATAATCGACCTGAAAAGCACACACCAAAACCATGTCAGTGGCCAGCTATGTTCGCATGAAATATCATATTTTCCATTTTCTGCTCTGAATTAGTTTCTCTCTCTACTCACAGTTTTCTTGTCCTGCCCCCACTGTTACTTCTTGAAATTTAGTAGTTGTTGTTTGCAAACATCTCTAGATATGCTGTGGGTTTAAAACATAATAGATTCCCAAATAACAGGTTGCCAACATTCATTATTTTATCTGGAGTGTAGAGATTTGGGGCAATTTTAAAAGATTTAGTATGATCATATGAGAAGTTGGAGGTGGTTCAGAAGTTACGTATGGATCACCACTAGAGGCTGCTGTTCCAGTTATAAAGGAGCAGACAGCAACTACCCACAATTCCTGTACATTCAACTGAACACTCTTGTTCCTACAGAACCAGGAGAGACATGCATTGGGAAAGAAGAACCAGGGAGCCTGTCATGCCCATTAGAATAGTACCCTCATGTATTATTCACCAGCCTCTCCAAAGGGAGGTGCAAAGAGAATGAGGGAGCTGTGGAAAGATGAAATCCCAGAAGTTTGATTCCACTGCCCAGTAGTTCAATGGGTACTGTAAACAAGAAATAGCTTCTTGCCAAAGGCTGGCTGGAGTCTGCTATGGGCAGAGAATAACAGTTTTCTGGGGGAAGGGTTCCTACAGCATTCTGCAATAGAGTGAAGCGTGCTAGGTTTTTCCATGTGCAGGAAAGCGTTGTGGAATGTGGGAGTCTGACCTAGGGGAGGGAATAGGAGACTTGGTAAGCTCTGGAGGAAACTCAGACAATGTGGAGGTGTCAGGGTTCCTTCCCCACTCTGAACTCTGGGGTACAGATGTGGGGACATGCATGAAAGACCCCCTAAGCTTATTTCTACCAGCTTAGGTTAAAACTTCCCCAAGACACAACATTCCTCGTATTTGGGATTCAGTATGCTGCCACCACCAAGCGATTTAACAAAGAATCAGGGAAGAGACCACCTGGAGACGTCTTCCCCCCAAAATGCCCCCAGCCTTACATCCCCTTTCCTGGGGAGGCTTGAGAATAACCAAGATGAGCACAGACCAGCCTTGGGTTTTTAGGACCCTAAAAACCCAATCAGATTCTTAAAAAACAGAACTTTATTAGACGAACAAAAAAAGATAAAAGAACAACTCTGTAAGATTAGAATGGAAGATAATCTCACAGGCAGCCAGATTCAAAACATAGAAAATCCCTCTAGGCAAAACCTTAAATTACAGCTGGGGACAGATCAAGAAAGCAAGCAATCCAAGAGTTAGTAAGTAATCTAGCTAGAAAATGTGTTAGATTTTCTTTTGTTTTTGGCTTGTGAAAGTCGCTGTGCTGGAGGGAATGTGTATCCCTGTTTTTGTGTCTTTTTGTAACTAATAAAGTTTCTAATAAAGTTCTGTTTTTTAAGAATCTGATTGGGTTTTTAGGACCTGGTCTGGTCTGTGCTCTGGTCTGTGCTCATCTTGGTTATTCTCAAGCCTCCCCAGGAAAGGGGGTGTAAGGCTGGGGGGATATTGTGGGGGGGAAAACATCTCCAGGTGGTCTCTTCCCTGATTCTTTGTTAAATTGCTTGGTGGTGGCAGCATACTGAATCCCAGATACGAGGAATGTTGTGTCTTGGGGAAGTTTTAACCTAAGCTGGTAGAAATAAGCTTAGGGGGTCTTTCATACATGTCCCCACATCTGTACCCCAGAGTTCAGAGTGGGGAAGGAACCCTGACAGGAGGGGACAGCAAAAGTCATAGGGGGAAGTCCTGGAGGACTCTGCCATGGGAATGAGCTAGACAATAGGAGTGGGGGTGAAGTGGATGGAATGCTTCTGTGGAGATGGGGATTAGAGAGGAAAAGGATTCAAACCAAGGCTGAAAAGAGAAAGAGAGTCTCTATTGGAAGAGAGTGTGGACAGGAGACCCATCTATGCGTGGACTTGCTGTGTTTGTTTCAGGTTCAGTTTTCTGAAACACATGCATGTGTACTCATCCATACAAATTTTCCACTAAGTGTTCAGAAATCAGAAGTTCGACCCAGAAATATCCATTGTGTGTGCACGTGGAGGGGGGATTCATTTGTTCAAATAGCCAGGTTTTAAATGGGGGGGGGGTCTGTCTTGTGGTTTTTGACCTCTTCATATTGACAGCAGTGACCAACGGATGCACCAATCACTGCTCAGCAACAAATTCTTCCTTTTTTTCTTCCACTGAGAGGCCAACAGAGGATAGACATTTTCCTCTATTCTTTGTTTTATGCTAGAGTATGAAGGTGGATTATTTATTGTATACAAGGCCACGCAGAATATAAATATAAAACATTGTGGATAAAAACATAGCACTCTGAATCCAAGCATTCACAGACCTTTGGGTAAGCTCCAAACCTGAGCCGGGACCCAGATCCCTGTATCACAAAAGTCCACTATCTTTATAGTGAACCAAATTAAAACTTCAGGTTGGAACAGCTGCCCGACTTCAGAGTGTTCAAAATCTGGAACATGATCTCAATTTTCTGCCCAATTTTAGTGATTACCATTTTTTAATCTATGCAGCAATTCAAGAACTTGTCACCATACTGCACTGAATCCCACTTTTCAACTTGAGAGATACAATGAGACTAAACACACCTGGATATGCAGTTATTATAATCTCTGCAATGTCAAAAATTCATTCAATTGCAATGATTACGTCTTCAATTTTCAACGAGCATTTATTTTTGTTATAATTAGAATCAGGCTAGCGCTCTTCTTTTTGCTCATTTGGCTTTCTGTGTTATAAATATTTTATCCTATCAATAAACATGAATTTCCATGATCCTAAGATATTTAGATTCTTAATCAGGTAGGATGTCTAAATTGGTTACTCAGAGAGTTCTTCTGAGAGGTTTTGAAGAAAAATTACGCTCTATGTCCTTCTGCAATATTTGAGCTGAAGGAACTTAAAATTCTCAACTATTTACAATATATGTTAATCAAACTGATGTCATTACTTTGGGCACTGACTTCTTTAGTATCCTTAACCACTCTGCATTCAAGCTGTCTCTACATGCATGTTTGACACCAGTGTTTAAAAATTAATGCAAAGCAAAAAAGAGAGCAGGCACCTGAAAATAAAAGGTAAGAAATAGCAAATGTCATTTTAACACAAATTTTAGGAAAGTTAAGCAGAGAACAAAGAAATATAAAGTAATGCCCATCTGTTTCCTCTGATCAGATAGACCTTGCCCCCATGAACATCAGTGGATGCTGTACAGACATGATGAACATATGATTGCTCATTAAGGGCCTGATCTTGCAACACGGAAGTCAATGAGAATTTTGCCATTAAGTTGCATGGTTCAGGATCAGGCTCAAAGACACATAGAAATGCACAGTTATTGCTGGGTAAGTGCCATTGTGATATAAAGACTCAGTGGCAGACCCTGAACTGGGTGCAAGTCAGCATAGTTCTATTGAAGTCAATCTGATTAATCTAACCCTAGAAGTAGAGTCTCTCCTAAGAATACTATTTCCCCCCAACCCTTACCACACATGGTTCTAAATGACCACACAGTGCTTACATAGCAAGGCAATGAAAATCGAAAACACATCGTGCAAGCAGTACATGTCAGAAAGGTGGATACTGCATAAATGCTGATCAGTTCCATTATGTGCTATATAAGCAAATCGGCCGAAGTTTTAAAAAAGATGGAGTTTTGTGTTGTTTATTAGACCTGACTAGGTCTGACACAGGTGGATTTTCAAACCCTTTTTCATTTTCAATGACAAGGGGGAAAAGGAACGAATGTGAGACTGGATATATAACTGGGGCCTATCCTTGTACAAGATAGAGAAATTATATTTGTTGAGAGACTGCACTGTTCAGATTCACAGAGAGAGTATGCCCTCAATTTCACTGCACTATACTAGTGTTCATTCAACTGATGAAGTTCTCAACTCAAAGGGCAGCATACACTTTGTTCTAAGTTTCTACTGGAATGGAAAAGCTGACAGGGGAAAACTTGCACAAAGGATATTGTGCTGTTAAAGTTTGTTCAAAGCGACACTTGTCAGATCTCTTTGAAATGAAATTGAAAAGGAAAAACCAATTTTCTTTGAGGACAAAGTTCATCTCATTTGGCGTGCTGCACCTGTCTAATTTTCTTTTCTGTAAAAGAAATCTTGACTAGGAATATTTGAAAACATAGTTTATATGACTGCAGGTATATATCATAATGGTTAATTGAGGGTGATATAATATTTGTGGACAATAAATATAAATAAATTGCATCCTGAATGAAGCTGTGATGCATACCCCATTTGATGAAAATTATTGGACTTTGTTCTATCACCCTAAGTATCGCTTAAGGGCTACTACTTAAACTGATATGAAAAAATATGATTTTTAATGTTTCCTCTACTTGCCTTGTTGATAATGGGTTAAATTTCAGAAGCACCTAAGTGATTTAGGCTCCTAAGTGCCATAGGCACCTTTGAAAATGGGACTAGGCTCTTAAGTCCTATTGATAATCAAGCCTGAGTCACATAGGTACTTTTCCAATGTATATTTATATGGACTTGAATGAAAAGGACAATAAAATGCAGAATATCAGGTTGGATGCCTCCAATTATTTTAAACAACCTTTAAATAAGTGGCATCCCTTATCTTTGGTGCTTTTGGAGAACAGCAGATTGATGTTTTAGAGGTAAAAAGGTTTCATGTTTTCTTTATTTTGCATGGGAGTGTTTTTGATCAGCTCTGGTCCAAAATGTACTTATTAGAAATCTGTGATATTGCTGTTTGAAAGATTTTTTGTTTATAGAGGACTTTAGTTGATAGTACTGTCAATCTAGCACTCTTCATCACCACTGAAACTAAATTTATCAAAATATATAATCCAAAACTATTGTTCCCAAGAACATTTTGACCCTACTTTTAAATTTATCCATATGAAAGTCATTGTGCTTAAGAAAGTGGCAAAATGAGGAAAAATTGAGAAGTTACTTATATGTCTTTAATCACTATTCTACTTTTATGGCCCACATTTTCCTAAACTATCTGAGTGCCTCAAAATCTTTAATGTATTTATCCTCACAACACCATGTGTGTTAGTGGTTTCCCCATTGTGCAATGGGGAACTGAGGCATAGAGAAATTAAGTAGCTTGTCCAAAGTAACCAAGGAAGTCTATGGCAGATCAAGGAATTGAATCCACCTCCTGAGTCCAAAGTTATCATCACTCTAGCCAATGAACCATTCTTTCTCTGTGTGTGTAAAAGAACCTCACCACACTTTAAGCAGGGCAGCATTGTCTGGCTTGCCGGGAGAGGACTGATTCATTCTCCCAGGTGACCAGACCGGAAGGGAGAGAGAATATATGGGGTAACCCACGTGGGAAAAGCACCTTCTCTCACCCAGACCAAGCAGAGCAACACCCACCCTCTCACCCATGGAAGTGGTGAAATACCAGCTCTGGTCATGATCTGCTGTGGGCACTGCACTAGTCGTTCCTTTCTTGGGAGGATGGGAAGGAATTTTTCCCTCACTGCCAGATTGGCCAAGAGAAAGTGGGTTTTTTCACCTTCCTTAAGATGCATTCAGGGGCGAGGGGGGCCTAGTTGCAGCCTGGAACAGGATTTCTGTAATGACGTCGCAACTCATTATGTAAGCATGGGGCTGATGTCAAGTGCAGGTAATCCACAGGAAAGGGATACAATGATCAGATAAATGGATTGGTAAAGGCTTTATAGGACATATTTGTTAAAGGAATGGAAAGGGAGGGGGAATTTGGGGCTCCCACAACTGGCATTGCAGAGAGTCAACCTCCCTGCTTTTTAGCCCACCTTAGCCCTCACTTGGGGCAGGAGATGGTAAGGTCTCAGCAGCGGGTTGGCTAGGCGGGATGGAAAAATTCAGGATTCTCACAAAACGAAGAAAGGAGAGGAGGAAAATACAGACCCTTGACTTCAGAAAAGGAGACTTTGACTCCATTAGGGAACTGATGGGCAGGATCCCCTGGGAGGCTAATATGAGAGGGAAAGGAGTTTAGGAGAGCTGGCTGTATTTTAAAGAAGCCTTATTGAGAACACAGGAAGAAACCATCCTGATGTGCAGAAAGACTAGCAAATATGGCAGGCAAACAGCTTGGCATATGTCATAAATATAAAGGGAAGGGTAAACACCTTTAAATCCCTCCTGGCCAGAGGAAAAACCCTTTCACCTGTAAAGGGTTAAGAAGCTAAGATAACATCACTGGTACCTGACCAAAATGACCAATGAGGAGACAAGATACTTTCAAAGCTGGTGGGGTGGGGGGGAGAAAAAAAGGTTCTCTCTGTCTGCGTGATGCTTTTGCCGGGACCAGAGCAGGAATGCAGGTCAGAACTCCTGTAAAGCATTAGTAAGCAATCTAGTTAGATATGCGTTAGATTCTGTTTTGTTTAAAAGGCTGATAAAATAAGTTGTGCTGAATGGAATGTATTTTCCTGTTTTTGTGTCTTTTTGTAACTTACAGTTTTGCCTAGAGGGATTCTCTATGTTTTGAATCTGATTACCCTGTAAGGTATTTACCATCCTGATTTTACAGAGGTGATTCTTTTACTTTTTCTTTAATTAAAATTCTTCTTTTAAGAACCTGATTGCTTTTTCATTGTTCTTAAGATCCAAGGGTTTGAGTCTGTGTTCACCTATGCAAATTGCTGAGGATTTTTATCAAGCCTTCCCCAGCAAAGGGGGTGTAGTGCTTCGGGGGATATTTTGTGGGGGAGACGTTTCCAAGTGGGCTCTTCCCCTGTTCTTTGTGTAACACTTTGGTGGTGGCAGCTTTTAACTTAAGCTAGTAAGAATAAGCTTAGGGGGGTCTTTCATGCGGGTCCCCACATCTGTACCGTAGAGTTCAGAGTGGGGAAGGAACCTTGACAGCTTAACAGTGAAATCTTCAGTGAGCTTAAACTCAAAAAGAAAGCTTACAAGAAGTGGAAACATGGACAGATAAGTAGGGAGGAGTATAAAAATATTGCTAGATCGTGCAGGGGTGTAAACAGGAAGGTCAAGGCACAATTGGAGTTGCATCTAGCAAGGGATGTGAAGGGTAACAAGAAGGGTTTCTACAGGTATGTTAGCAACAAGAAGAAGGTCAGGGAAAGTGTGGGACCCTTACTGAATGTGGGAGGCAACCTAGTGACACATATGTGGAAAAACCTGAAGTATTCAATGCTTTTTTTTTTGCCTTGGTCTTCACAGAGAAGGTCAGCTCCCAGACGGCTGTACTGGGCAACACAGTATGGGGGAGGTGAGCAGCCCTCAGTGGTGAAAGAACAGGTTAAGGATTATTTAGAAAAGCTGGACATGCACAAGTCTGTGGGTCCAGATTTAATACATCCAAGGGTGCTGAGGGAGTTGACTGATGTGATTGCAGAGCCATTGACCATTATCTTTGAAAATTCATGGTGATTGGAGAAGGTCCCGGACGATTGGAAAAAGGCAAAATTTGTGCCCATATTTAAAAAGGGGAAGAAAGAGAACCCGGTGAACTACAGATTGGTCAGCGTCACTTCAGTCCCCAGCAAAATCATGGAGCAGGTCCTAAAGGAATCCATTTTGAAGCATTTGGAGGAGAGGAAGGTGATCAGGAACAGTCAACATGGATTCACCAAGGGCAAGTCATGCCTGACCAACCTGATTGCCTTCTATGATGAGATAACTGGCTCTGTGGATATAGGGAAAGTGGTGGATATGATATATCTTGACTTTAGCAAAGCTTTTGACACAGTCTCCCACAGAATTCTTGCCAGAAAATTAGAGAAGTATGGATTGGATGAATGGACTATAGGGTGGATAGAAAGCTGGCTACATTGTCGGGCTTAATGGGTAGTGATCAACGGCTCAATGTCCTGCACTTAGGAAGGAAGAATCCCATGCACCGCTACAGGCTGGGGACAAACTGGCTAAGCATCAGTTCTGCAGAAAAGGACCTGGGGATTACAGTGGATGAGAAGCTGGATATAAGTCAACAGTGTTCCCTTGTTGCCAAGACGGCCAATGGCATATTGGGCTATATTAGTAGGAGCACTGACAGCAGATCGAGGGACGTGATCATTCCCCTCTATTCGGCACTGGTGAGGCCATACCTGGAGTGTTGCGTCCAGTTTTGAGCCCCCCACTACAGAAAGGATGTGGACAAATTGGAGAGAGTCCAGTGGAGGGCAATGAAAATTATTACGGGGCTGCGGCCCATGACTTAGGAGAAGAGGCTGAGGGAACTGGGGTTATTTAGTCTGCAGAAGAGAAGAGTGAGGGGGGATTTGATAGCAGCCTTCAACTACCTGAAGGGGGGTTCCAAAGAGAATGGAACTAGGCTGTTCTCAGTGGTTGCAAATGACACAACAAGAAGCTATGGTCTCAAGTTGCAGTGGGGGAGGTTTAGGTTGGATATTAGGAAACACTATTTCACTAGGAGGGTGGTGAAACACTGGAATGGGTTCCCTAGGGAAGTGGTAGAATCTCCATCCTTAGAGGTTTTTAAGGCCCAGCTTGACAAAGCCCTGGCTGGAATATTTAGTTGGTGCTGGTCCTGCTTTCAGCAGGGGATTGGAATAGATGACCTGCTGAGGTCTCTTCCAACCCTAATAATCTATGATTCTATGATCATGGATTTACCTGCACTGTTTATTATTAGTGACCTGGGAGCACCTGGCAGATAAAAGTAATGTATAATCTAATTAAACCATATCCAGTGTCTCCTGTCCTTCTTTTGGTTTAGCAGATAAATACAGTCAGGACAGAATTTCCCTGTACATTTATTCTTTGCTGGTTAGAAAATAAATTGAATGGTCATGAGTACCGATAAAGGAGATTAAAGAATTATTTTAAATAGATATGTGAAGCTTCTGTGAAGAATCTTGAATATTTTTGTTAACAGCATGTTACACACATACGTGTGTGTGTGTAACACTATCCCATCAATGAACAGAACCATCCAATTGTCCATCTCTAACAGCTGAACTGGCTTGGAAAACTAGCTATATCCAAATGCAATGCTGTTCAGAAGCATGTGGAAGCAACATTTGCATGGCATCAACCTTTCCGAACAGCTGCATTTTCTTTCAAGAGGGAAAGAGTATGCCTGGAAATGGTTGCCTGAGAAATACTTTCTGAAAATGGTAATATCTGGCACTATCAGGAGTCAAAAATCTTCCCTTTCAGGGGTGATAAGACATCCTGGATGAACATCAAAAAGAGAGAGCATGTGTGGGTTCAGAAAACTCCACAGTGTTTCACATGGGAGAGGAATTTACTGAGTCATTCATCTCGACTACCATCACACTTATTTTTATTACATGAGTTTTATTTTTGTAACCTGAGATTGTGATGTGAGCTAATGCCAGTTTTGTGTTCTCCTTTCCTCCCCTAAAACCAACTAACTGACGAGACAGCAGGGCTTACTGCCACAAACAGAATGTAGTGTTAGACTCCACCTATTTTCAGTGGGTAAAGTCATGGTTAGTTCATATCATGGTTTGCATTGCTGTAAAATGTCAACAAACTGGCATAACAACAAATAGGTTAAGCTTCTATTTTGTTTGCAGATTGGCAAACAGACGAGGCTCACTGGTATTTCAATTACTAATGAACCAATGGCCTCTTCTGGATATAAAAGAATCAGAAATGTGTTCGTTCTTGGAAAACAAGAAGGTATTATAACATTTACTCTGAATTATTTGATATTTGACAGGATTTATGATACAAATTGAGCTGGAAAATACCACTGTACCATGTTTTTGTCACTACAACTTCTGTGATCTTGCAGACTGGAAAACAAAATGAAGCAATTTAAGTAACAGGACAATTTTCTGTCTGGTAGAAAGAGACAAGTTGTATTTTGAGAGAGGAGGCTATATGATATCATATGTGCATTTATATGGTGGGATGTAAAAATAGAGTGACCAGACAGCAAGTGTGAAAAATCAGGACGAGGCTCAGGGGTAATAGAAGCCCATATTAAAAAAAGCTGCAGATATCGGGACTGTCCCTATAAAATTGGGACATCTGATCACCCTACACGAAAAAGATGTATTTTTTTCATGAAGTACTTGGAGTAGTTATACTGCAACTGAGACACATTGACTCAAACTATCTGTGCCAAGAATTGTTGTGAACCCCCGAGAGTAAGGCAAAAGGAAAACAAAAGTCTTATTACCGATTGTTTCTATTTAATATAGTGCCTGTATAGTGAATTCAATCAGAAGATCTCTAAGCCTGTTATAAACAATAAGGGGCAGTTTGCAAGATGAAGCCTATGCTTGTAGCTGCAATAGCAGTCCCTGGGCTTTCCTGTTCTGAGGAGATCTTGGGATACTTGTTCCTGGCTCCACCCCCAAGGGAGCAGGATGCTGAAAAGGTACCCCTCCCTTCTGCACCCTCCTGCAGAATGGTACTACGTGTATGCTCTGTTCTAGTGGATGGCACATATTGCTCACACCCCTGAAAGGAGAAGCCCAGGGAGCAATTGTGCCTTCTTGAAGCACAATCTGTCTGGTTTTCTTCTATTACAGGGATGTGAAAGCCATAACCTAGCTCTATGTACCTGAGCTTCACAACACCCCAGTGAGGAAGGGAATTACCGTGTGTCTATCACAGGTAGGCACAGAAAGGTGAAGTGACTGTCCCAAAGTCACAGTGAATCAGTTGCAGGGCTAGATGTTGAACTCCAAAGTTCTGAGAACCTCCTCTAACCTCCAAAAAACCCTCTACCTACCTAAAAATAAATCTTGTTTAAGTTCCATGTTTAAAAAGAAAACAAGTTCATTAATGGTTTAGATAAAACCATATCCAGTGAGGTATGGTTACATTGTTATGCCTTCACTCTATATATTTGTTTTTTAGATGACAGACATTGTGGTGGGTAAGTTGCTCCATTAATGGTTAATGTTTTAAGCATACGAATTTGTTGATCAATGGGTGAGCTTGTCTTTAGTCTCATTGTCAGAAAGCAAAGAAACAAGCGGTTTTGTGATGTGATGGCCCTGAAGTTGGTATTCCTGAGGAGAAAGAAGGCAAATGGCGTAGGGAAGGCAAAGGTAGAATTTGAGCTGTCCTGTGGCATTTCAACATGTCACACACACTGCTGATTTGACACTAGATTGAAAGAGAGCAGCTGTATAGGAATTTGTAGGTGATTATGTCGACAAGTCTCAAGAAAGTATGCGTGGGGGGAAAGTGGAGAAAACGCAAAGCACAAATATACTCTAAATAAGAAAGTGGACATTTAGGTGCTGAGCTTCTACACTGTACATAAAGAATAGGTCTACTTCCTTTTTTTTAATTGACAATTTTCAGACTTCATAAAGCAGCCATTTACAAATAAGTTTTTTATAATCATTCACAGTACTATCACTAAAGGGCATGTGTTAAGTTTTTATGATGGTTTAGCATATTGGTATTTTACAATCAGAGTTTAACATACTTTTATCTTTTTTATACAAGATTAATATCCTGCTTCAATTCATTTTATTACATGCTATTTCAATTTTCACTAAGCTGCTCTCCCTGCTTTAAAATTTGAGCTCTCTTCTGTACTATTTTCCTTACTTGTAAGGTTTAATTCATTTTTCCATTCTGAAATTTTCCATTCAAGATTGCAGATCAGCCATTCTGGATGACATGCAACCTAAGGAATTAGGAGCATTAGTTAACTAGTTTATTGAACTGTAACACTGAATTGTTTTTGAGGATTCATGGAGAACTAGGAAAGTAAAGAAGACTGAAAAAATAAAATAAAAAAGCAATGAAACCATTTAAAAAAAAGAAAAAGAAAAAGAGTGATCCTAACAGTTATGGTCCCTGTAGTCTGTTTTTTTAAATCCCTAGTAAAATAATGGAACAAATATTAAGAGATAGAGCGCCTTATTCAAAGACCACGGAGTTAATTGGGCTTTAGATCTGACACTAAATGACTAAATCTTTATATGGTGATAGAATCACAAGACCCAACATGAGCTCATAAAGAATAAATCTTGCCAGACACACTTGCTTTTCTAAATGAAATTACAAAATTAGTGGATGAAGGTGAAGCAGATGTAATTATATTTAGATAGTAAAGCATTTGACACTGTCTAACTACATCTTTTTTGGAAACTTAATTCCAATTGGCTTGGGTCACTGTCACAGTCACAGTGACTGAAAAATGAAGACTGCAAAAGAAAGCAATATATAAAGTTATGGGGAATATTCTAGTAGGGGTACTGCAGGGATTAAAGCTAGACCCAGTCTTTCTTAATATCTATATTGAAAATTCAGAAGAAGTAGTGAGCATCATGTTAATTAAATTTCAACATGATGGTAAATTAGAAGGAATCTAGAACCCAACTCAAGACAGAGAAGGAAATACAAAGGAAGAAAACCACACACACACACACACACAGTGGGATAATGGGAGGGACAAATCTTGGAAGAAGTAAAAATGAAAGAGACCTCCTATAGTGGGGGTAGGAGACAATAAATTAGATATGAGTTTGCAATACAATATTGCAGCAAAAAGGCCAATTCATTCAAGGTGCCTGCACATCAGCATCACTTCATGGAACAGAGCTAGTACCACTCTATAGAACACATCCTGCTCTGGAAGCTCCCGTGCAATTCAGTGGTAAAATTCCCATTGACCATAATGGCGCAGGGCTGAGTCCTATTTGGCTCTTATGCACAAGGATTAAGTACATCTAGCTTGGTTAAGAGGCAATGAACTGTGATCTGAGTATGATAGGCTGACCTTTGGCTTTCTCCCACGGCCCATTCTGCTTCCTGGCCAGAACATGTATGCTGACAGGGTGTGATGAGTGTCTGAGCCTAATGAGTCATTCCCGAGCCTGAGTCTGAGCCTAAGCCTGATTAATCATCCCTGAGCTTGAGTGTCCTGGTTGTTCTGAGTCTGATGAGTCCTAAGGCTCCAGCCAATTCACAAGCAAGGGTCTAGCTGCATGACCCAAAGACATGTATATAGGCTCCTAGTGAAAGAGCCACTCCAATCTGCTCAAGGTCACTACCTTGTTGGAAAAACTCCCTTCTACCTGGTTGTTCTGAGAGACTCCTCTTGCCACAATCCAGCCACAGCTAATTGCCTGGATGTCCTGACACAGGGAGAGTGTAATTTACACTGGCGGGTAGGGATAGGGTCCAGAGTGACTGAGACAAATTGGAGGATTGGGCCAAAAGAAATCTGATGTGCCGTCATTGCCAAGAAGGCCAATGGCATATTGGGCTGTATTAGTAGGAGCATTGCCAGCAGATCAAGGGAAGTGATTATTCCCCTCTATTCGGCACTGGTGAGACCACACCTGGAGTACTGCATCCAGTTTTGGTCCCCCCGCTACAGAAAGGATATGGCCATTGGCCATCAGGGCATGTAACCTCATGAGACAGAGTCGAGAGTCCTGGGGGGGTTTTGTGGGAGCAAGGGTCTGCGGAAATTCTTCCATGCAGTCCTGAATGCGGTTATACCAGGGTGGCTGCCCCGATGGGAGTTCACCTACTCAGTACAACTAAATATAAAATCCTGAGAGGCAAATAGTGCATATATTATCCCTAGTGCACAGGAAGGTGTGACAGACAGTAAACATGGGCTAGACAAGCAAAATAGCGAACTGCCCAAGAGGGTGGGTGCTTAGAACATGGGAAAACAAGGGTGCTTAGAACATGGGAAAATTGAGTCTGCCTTCCTCATCTATGCGGGTTTTTTAGTACAGGCCTATCCACAGAGGAGCCCTGCCTTGGTTAAGTATACAAATATAATTAGGTGGGCACACAATATGTTTGGGGGGCATGTCCTGGTTTAATTACTATTAGCAGTTTCAATTAAGGGCAGCAACACAAATTGGAATAAGGTGGCATCACACACTGTGGTTGCAGTGGATGACACCAAGGGCGCCAGGGGTTTGTTCATACTGCAACAAGTTCAGGAGGGGCCCCAGGCACGTAATAGTATTTGCTGGGCATTTAATGGTGGTGGTTGTTTTCACAACCCATGTAGATACAGGCATGTTTGCAAGACGACTACAGCTAGCAATTATATTTCGACAAGGCTATGCCCATGGGTGTTCAGTATCCTGTGCAGCTTTTCAGAAATTCAGTGCAATGTTGCACTGGGCATGTTAGGATATAGATATTCAGGCCTGTCTGTAAAGGCCTATACTCTAAGAATGTAGGTATTATGTTTATCATTTAGCTAGTAATAGAGGTATACAAGAAAGAATCTGTGTTAGGGCCTTCTCTCACTGTGACAGTCTAAGACCCTGTTCTTAGGCCAATGCCTTTGGCTAAGCAGCAGAGGCAGCCATAAGCTGAGAATCGTACGGTCACATCCTCATGTTCCAAACTAGTCAATATGGGGCTGTTAGGAAGGTGATCCAATCTATCACCTCCAGAGAAAGGGAAAAGCCTAGAAGATGTAAAAGGAAATGTAGGTTGATAGTTTTCTATCTGGTAAGAACTCACTTATCAACTCACTTAGACACAGCTGGGAAACGCTTATGTCTTTATAGATGTAGTTGTGAAATCCTCACTTCTGTATTGTTTTGTCATTATAGTTCCCACTTTGCTATTGTTTATTTGCATGGTCTCTGTGTGGTTCTGTGATTGTTTCTGTCTGCTGTATAATTAATTTTGCTGGGTGTAAACTAATTAAGGTGGTGGGATATAATTGGTTAGCTAATCATGTTACAATATGTTAGGATTGGTTAGTTAAATTTCGGTAGAATGATTGGTTAAGGTATAGCTAAGAATATTACTATATAAATTAGGGGCAAACAGGAAGTAAGTTGAGATTCGAAAATAAGGAAAAAGGAACTTGGATTTAAGCTTGCTGGAAGTTCACCCCAATAAACATCGAATTGTTTGCACCTTCGGACTTCGGGTATTGTTGCTCTCTGTTCATGTGGGAAGGACCAGGGAAGTGGGAGAGTGAAGGAATAAGCTCTCTAACAGGGCAGTGGTGCAGGCAGTGGGACTAAACCAAGTAGTGCATTATTTACATAATTTTGTTGTTGTTGCAGATGCACACATTTCAGACCCTGGCTAAATAGTTGGGGGTTCCCCTATTGAAGTAGAAAACATAAGGCCCTTCCACTACATTGACCTACCTGGGCATTCAGCTGAAAACCAGGGAGGGCATATCTCGGCTCCTTCAGTATAAACTTCAGGAGCTATTGGGGTTGCTCCAAAGAGTACTGGGGGCTTTAAAAAACAAAACAAAAAAACATTCAGGCTACAAGAACTGCAATCTATTCTGGAGCACCTGCACTTTGCTTGTTGCCCCATTTTGTGCCCGGCAGGCAGCGGCAACGGCTGGCATAGACAGGCCACACCATTATATATCAGTCACTAGACATATGAAAGAACACTTGAGGGTGTGGAAAAAATTTCTGAATCGACTTAATGGGGTATTATTGTGAAGGGAGCAATGGTTATTACAAAGGGGGTTAAAAATCCACTCAAACGCAGCAGAGGGTGCAGATTTTGGGCTGTTTTATCAAGGCAAATGGTGTGCACAAAATGACCCGCCACCTGAACACAAAATGGGGTTGTGCGTGACATGACCGTCTTGGAATTTTTTCCCCATTTTAGTTGCGGTGCTCATTTGGGGATCAGAGCTGGCTAATATAAGGGTGTGCTTCTGGTGAGACAACATGGCAGTGGTACAGGTTATCTATTGCCAAACTTCCAGATTGCACAGGGTTATGAAGTTGGTAAGGGCGTTTATTCTACACTTAACCTTCAACATCTGTTTTTCTTCCAGGCATGGATAATGGCATAGCAGATGCCTTGTCTCATTTCCAGTTTCACAGATTTTGTGAGTTTGCAACAGGGGCTAGCAGTGAACCCCAGCACATGCCATGGGCTCTCTGGAACTTTAGAATGTGATGTGGTCGGCAGAATGGAGATTTTTGGCTCCAGCTTACAAGTTGTTCATTTCTTTTTCTTTTAAGGAGTCTTGCCAATCCAAGGATCCTGAGAATGGGTCACCTATGCAGCCCTCTGTGGAGGGTGGTTGTTGCAGTACCAAGTCAAGGACAATGCAGCTGCTTGTGCTCCTCAACGATCACACATGGGACAATGGGTCCTTTATCCCCAGTATGGCTACTAGGCAAAAGGCCATTTGGAGATGTCTGGGAACCTGGCTGGGTGTGGGGAGGAGGCAGCCAAGCTAATGGCACAAAAGAACAAAAAAATGGCTTGGAAAAGGAATTAAGGGGACGTGCTTGGTAATTGAGCAAGCCAGGGGCAGTTGAGGACTCTGATTGGTATAGCAGGGAGCCAACCCCTCCCCCGCATCATTATGGTCCACCTTAACCCCCTCCTTTGAGGGGGCGTGGTCGGTAAGGTCCCGGCAAGGGAATTGCTGGAGGGACCTGGATTAAAAGGGGGCGGGGGAGCTGGTGAAAGCCCCCCCCCCCCTCCCCCCCCGGAATTGGCTGGAATTGATAAGGTCCCATCAAGGGCATTGCTGGAGGGACCTGGATAAATAGAGGGGGAGCTGTGGAAGCCCTCCCTTCCCCCCAAATTGGAAGGTATTGGTAAGGTCCCGGAAGGGAATCTGCCAGAGGGACATAAATTTTGCACCTACACTGCACACATTTTATCCGCCGGGTTAGTCCTAGACATCTGTCTAATAATAAGTTGCGGCCTTATTAAACCCATATCTAATGTCACCTGTCATTCTTTCCGCATAGCCAGACAATTAACATCTCTAAATTAAAATTGTGGTCACAACACTAGCCACCTCACAGTGCTGTTGAAAGGGTTAATCAATTTTTACAGCATGCTTAGAAGTTTCTGGAAGATAGGTGTGTGAAAAAGTTCCTGCTCTACCTTGGTGGGTCTTGCGCTTATTGGCGGATTTGCTCACCTTGGAGCTTCACTGCAGCCTTCAGCTTGGCCGTTTTTCTGAACCCACAGTCCAGGTCGACTCCTCCTGTGTCTGACCAGGAGTTGGGAGGATTTGGGGGGAACCCAGGCCCGCCCTCTACTCCGGGTTCCAGCCCAGGGCCCTCTGGAATGCAGCTGTATAGAGTGCCTCCTGGAACAGCTGTGCGACAGCTACAACTCCCTGGGCTACTTCCCCATGGCCTCCTCCCAACACCTTCTTTATCCTCACCATAGGACCTTCCTCCTGGTGTCTGATAATGCTTGTACACCTCAGTCCTCTAACAGTCCGCGTTCTCACTCTCAGCTCCTTGTGCCTCTTGCTCCCAGCTCCTCACACGCACACCACAAACTGAAGTGAGCTCCTTTTTAAAACCCAGGTGCCCTGATTAGCCTGCCTTAATTGATTCTAGCAGCTTCTTGATTGGCTGCAGGTTTTCTAATCAGCCTGTCTTAATTGTCTCCAGAAGGTTCCTGATTGTTCTAGAACCTTCCCTGCTCCCTTACCCAGGGAAAAAGGACCTCCTTCGCTTGCTGCTCAGCTATCTGCTTTCTAGTCTCTCCTAAAGCCCCCTGGCCTGGGCTTTTCTTACTTTTTGACCCTGCTTCAGTCCCCCCTCTCGCCCCCCCGACCGGGCCAGACGCTTTTTCTTCGTTTTGTTTTGGTTTTTTTGCTGTTTTTCTTTGCTGCCGTTCGAGTGCTGGTCGGCTGCCAGCTTGCTACCAGCCCCCCCATGCCTGCCCTCGGACGCTGCTACTGCTCCAGCTGAAACCCCCGGAGGAGGGGGGGAGGACTGCTGACCCGCTCCCCGGAGGAGGGGAGTGGAAGCCCCCAGACCCAGCCGTTTGCTGTTTTTGTGGACCCGTAATTAATCAACAAGTTATTTTTTTTTCTTCTTATCTGCTTGGCATTTCTGGAATGCTCCACAAAGCCCGGGAGAGAAGACAGCCGACAGAGACATCGCCCACAGAAGCTACAAATCATCGTGGAGGGGGCCGTAAGACTGAGTGACTTTTGAACTGTACTCTCGTGTGGGGGGAGTTTGACTGTGTCTTAACTGCATTTGTAGGGGCACAGGGGGTGTGGCATGGAGCTGCCCCCCGATCCATCGGTGCCCCCCCCACACTACTACAACCGTCACGGCCCCCCCCGCCGTCCGTCCCTGCTGGCAACTTGCCATCTACCTCTGGACTCAACTGCTTGCCCTGAATTCCATCGTCCGGACCAGACACAACAGCCGACCAAACGAGACTCTTTGGACAAACGCGCGTGGGTCCACATTCCCGCCCCGCCCACCCCACAGTTTGCCCCTATTACCTGACCTCAACTCCTGTTTCCTCCCCCTGTCCAGTCTGACCCATTTGGCCCCGCCCCCTGCCTGCAGCCCAACAGGGAGAAGTGGTTAATCTGCTTCCCCCTCCCCCCTCCTACTTCTGGTGTCTCCCCGCCTCTTCCTGCTTACGATGGCAGGGAATGAGAGGGGTGAGGCCCCTCTAACAACCTCAGCTGCCCCTCCCCCACCTACCCCCCGCCCAACCCCCAAGCCTCCCCCTCCCCACTGCTGCCAAAACACCAGCCACCACCCCCGCTGGGGCATCGGCAGCAGGAGGCACCGGGGCGACTACAGCCGCTGCTACGCCCACCACCCCCCCAGATTCTAGAAGAGCCCCCACAAGTTGGCCAGAAAGGCCAGGGCGTGAAGAAGGGAAAGGGCCCCGCTACAACCATCAGGCCCTCCATGGCAGGGGCTGCCCCCACATCGTCATCGACCATGGCGTCTCTCCCTGCTGTTGCCTCCACCAGCTCTGCGAGCGTCCCTCCCCCGGGGCCCCAGGGCATATGCTCGGGCGGTAGCAGCCCCCCCACCGCCTGCCGCCTCGTCATCTCGCCCACCCACCGCTTCTGCTACCATCAATAGTGGCCGGGGCCCCTTCCCCACCATGACCAGGAAGCACGGCGTCCGTTGCCTCCTGGTGCCCGCCTCACCCCATGTGGAGACATACGTGCAGGCATTGGCGAGGGTGGTAGGACCCATGGCTATTGTGGCGGCCTTCAAAATGTACGGGAAGGTCGTATTTTTCTTAGCATCGGAGGCTGCCGCCCAGGAGGTGGTGGAGAAGGGCCTGGGAGTGGGGGGGGTGTTCATTCCCCTGGAACCGCTAGAGGACCAGGGCGTCCGCCTAGTCCTGATCTCTGTCCCTCATTTTCTACCCAATGCCGCCCTGTTACCCGCTCTCTCCACCCTGGGGAAACCCATTTCTGTCATCAGCCCTCTCCCGTTGGGCTGCAAGGACCCCACCCTCCGTCACGTCCTTTCATTCCGCCGGCAAGTGCAGCTTCTACCGCCGCCGGCGGCGCGTGATGGAGAGGCGCTTGAGGGGTCCTTCCTAGTCCCCTACCAGGGAGCCCACTATCGGGTCTTTTACTCCACAGGAGAGGCCCGGTGCTACCTCTGCCGATCAGCAGGGCATGTCCGAAGAGACTGCCCCTTGGCCCGGCGGGGAGGGGCACCCGAGACCCCCGAGACCCGGCAGGACATTGGCTCTGTCGTTGCCGACGCCCCTGGCCGCCCGGTACCTGAAACCACCTCTCCTCCTGCTCGATCCACCGCTGTTCCTGCCCGGGCCCAGGAGACACCTCTCCTACAACACCCAGACGAGCAAGGGAGCCCCGCCCTTGCTGTTAACAATCCAGCAGAGCCTATGGAGGAGGATGCAGCAAAGATATTACCGGGCATAGGAGAGGGCCTGCCCCAAGGAGAACCCCCCCACCATGCTGCCTCACCGTTACCTCCCCTGAGCCCCTGAACCATCGCCTCTGCCCCCCGACACGACCCCTGCTAACCAGCCCCCAGACGATGCTATGGAGGGCTGGACCCTAGTCCAGGGAAAGCGAGGCAAGCGGAAGGCTCGAGCTCCGCTGCACCCATCCGATGCGGAGGCCCCCCGGAAGACCAGGAAGGGAAGCACTGACACTGAGCCTTCTGCTATGCCCATGAGTGAGATCCATCCGCCGGTGTCGGGAGGGGAAGACAAAATAGCACTGGAAGGTAGAATCTCCCCTCCACAGGAGACCCTCCCCTCTGAGACCCCTGAGGAAGCCCCTTCTGCCCAAATATCACCCGAACCCCGCGAACCCCGAAGCGACCGTCGTAGCAGACGCTAGAGGGGAGACCCCCGGGGTGGCAGAAGACGACCTCTCCTCCATGTATGAGGAGATCGAGGCCCTAGGTTTGACCCCGGTCACCCAGGGAGAGAATGACCTACTGCTGGCTGGCCTCGATCTGGGCAACCTTACCCCAGTCCCCCTTTCCCCATGCTCCCTCCCCCTAACCGCCTTCCTGGGCGGGCACCCTACAGAAGGTGGTCCACCACCTGATGCCATGGCTGCCAAATCCACCACAGAGCCTGCGCCTAGCATCACTGGGAGCCCCCTCCCCACCCCCTTAACCGTCGAATCTGTTTGGGTGGCACCACCTCTCAGCTGCTTGCCTCCCGAAGCCCAGAGCCTTGCCTCTAACCCCGCCCCCACCCCTGTCCCTGCCCAATCCAACTTTTCCTGCAATGTTATTGTCGCCCCTGGGGTTATTTCTTTCCCGTTTTTTGCAGATTCCCCCCAAGGAGCAGCCTTTGCATTTTCCTGCCGTGACCCATTAGGAGCTGCAATTTTCCCTCTGCCATCCCCTTCTACCCCAAGGCTTGAGACGGACCTAATAACTTTAGCCTGTCAGACGCCCCGTCGGTGGTCCGCACCCTGCCTGCCTGCCTCAGCGGACCATGAGGCTGCACCAAGAGCCCCACTAGAGAATAACCGGGAAATCACAACCCCACCCCCCCATGAGCTGCGAAAAGCACTGAGGGAGTTTTTAGAAGACATCCGTGGCTCCCGCAACAGGGTACAACTGGCTCTCCAGCTATGGGGGGACTTTGATCAACTCCTCCAGGCCACAAGGGCCCTTATAAAGGAGGGTAGAGAGAAAGGAAGGCACGGTGCCGCGGCCTACGGGGGGGGGGCCCCGCAGCTTCCGTGATGATTTACTCACTTACGGGATGGGTCACGGATTGTTGCGCGACCCGCTGGGGGCCGCAAACACCCCCGCCGACAAGGAACCCCCACACCCCGAGCCCTCCGCATGACGCCTCTCATTATCGCAACTTTGAACACCAGGGGCTGCAGGATGGCTCTCCGCAGGTCCCAAGTGCTCTCTTACCTTTGGGAAGGGGGGTACTCTGTGGTTTTCCTGCAGGAGACCCATACAGATCCGACCGCCGAAGACAGCTGGCGGCTGGAGTGGGGGGACGGGGTCTACTTTAGCCACTTTACGATTCGACAAGCTGGAGTGGTGACCCTGTCTCCCCCAACCTATGGCCCGAGGTGCTAGGGGTCACTGAGGCCGTGCCGGGCCACCTGCTGCATCTCCGAGTCCATATGGAGGGGCTCGTAGTCAACCTCGTTAACATCTATGCCCTGACAACGAGCCCGAAGCGGCTGCAATTCTATCAGCAGGTGTTTGACTTCCTCGGCACCCTAGATTCTCACGAGTGCCTAGTCCTGGGAGGGGACTTTAACACCACCCTCGAGGAGCAGGACCACTCAGGGGCCGAGCTGAGCCCAGCCGCCGCGAACATTCTCCGAGGAATAGTCGAACATCACTCCCTAGTGGATGTCTGGCGTGACCATCACCCAGATGACACTTCCACATTCACCTTTGTCCGGGTGGAGGCCCATCGGTCACACCACTCTCGGTTGGACCGTATTTATTTATCCCGTTTTCATCTTTCACAAGCCCACTCCTCCAACATTCGGCTGGCCCCATTTTCCGACCATCATCTAGCCACCATAATATCCTCCCTCCGTGCAGAGAGGCCGGGGCCGGCCTATTGGCATTTTAACAACAGCCTGTTGGAGGATGAGGGCTTCGTGATATCCTTCCGGGAGTTTTGGCTGGCCTGGCGAGAGCAGCGGTGTGCCTTTCCCTCGGCACGACGATGGTGGGATCTAGGGAAGGTGCGCGCCAAGCTCTTCTGCCGTGACTACACTCGGGGCACCAGCCGATGGAGAAATGCAGCGATAGAGCAGTTGGAACGGGAGGTCTTAGAGATGGAGAGGTGTCTGGCCGCCAGCCCTGAGGACCCGTTCCTCTGCGGAGCGTGCCGGGAGAAGCGGGAGGACCATCGGGCCCGAGGTGCCTTTGTTCGATCCCGCATCCGCCTCCTTCGGGAGATGGATTGCGGCTCCTGTTTCTTCTACACCCTGGAGAAAATGAGGGGGGCCAAGAAACACGTCACCTGCCTTCTAGCAGAAGACAGCGCCCCCCACACGGATCCGGTGGAGATGTGGGGGAAGGCCCGTGACTTCTACACAAGCCTTTTCTCTCCGGATCCGACCGATTCTGGCGCTTGCGGGGTGCTCTGGGAGGAACTCCCCACAGTCAGCGTGGGCAACTGAGACTGGCTAGAGCTGCCTCTCACCCTGGCCGAGTTCTCGGAAGCCCTCCGTCTCATGCCCACCAATAAATCTCTGGGCTTGGACGGGCTGACCGTGGAGTTCTACCACGTGTTCTGGGACATCCTTGGCCCAGACCTAGCCACTGTCTGGGCTGAGTCTTTGCAGGGCGGGGTCCTCCCTCTTTCGTGCAGGAGAGCGGTGCTTGCCTTGTTGCCGAAGAAGGGGGACCTCCGCGATTTACGAAATTGGCGTCCCATCTCACTCCTTAGCACGGACTACAAAATCATAGCGAAAGCAATCTCGCTGCGGCTAGGGTCCGTGATGGCGGATGTGATCCACCCAGACCAGACCTACACTGTCCCGGGCCGCAGCATTTTTGACAATCTATTTCTAGTCCGAGACCTTTTGGAACTCGTGCGTAGAGACGGTCTGTAGTTCGCCCTCCTGTCTCTTGATCAGGAGAAGGTGTTCGATAGAGTGGACCTTGGGTACCTCCTGGGCACTCTGCAGGCGTTTGGATTCGGACCTCAGTTTGTGAGTTTTCTCCAGGTGCTGTACACTTCCGCGGAGTGTCTGGTTAGGCTCAACTGGACCCTGACCGAACCGGTCAGCTTCAGGCGAGGAGTACGGCAGGGGTGCCCCCCCTCGGACCAGCTGTACGCTCTGGTGATCGAGCCCTTCCTCTGTCTCCTCCGAAGGAGGTTGACAGGGTTGGTGCTGCAGGAGCCGGAGCTGCGGCTGGTCCTGTCGGCGTACGCCGATGACGTGCTCCTCGTGGTCCAGGACCCGGGTGACTTGGTGCGAGTGGATGCTTGCCAGACCGTCTATTTGGCAGCCTCCTCCGCCTGAGTCAACTGGGTCAAGAGCTCTGGCTTGGCGGTGGAGGACTGGCGGCAGGCGAGCTCCCTCCCACCCGCGCTTCAGACCATCCGGTGGAGCGCGGGTCCACCGCTCTACCTAGGCGTTTACCTTTCTGCCACGCACCCTTCTCTGCCGGAGAACTGGCAAAATTTAGAAGGCGGGGTGATAGAGCGGCTCCGGAAATGGACGAGGCTACTCCGATGTCTCTCCCTCCGAGGGAGAGTACTGGTGCTTAATCAACTAGTCCTGTCCATGCTCTGGTACCGGCTCAATACCCTGGTCCCGGTCCCGGGTTTCCTGACCAACCTCCGGACATCGATTCTAGAGTTCTTTTGGTCAGGAATGCACTGGGCCCCTGTTGCGGTTCTTCATCTACCCCTAAAGGAAGGAGGGCAGGGCCTGAAGTGTCTGCACGCTCAGGTCCATGTCTTCCGCCTCCAGGCCCTGCAGAGGCTCCTTTATAGTGCAGGTAGTTCGACGTGGAGTATATTCGTGCACACCTTCCTGCGCCGCTTCCAAGGGCTCTGATACGACCGGCAGCTCTTTTATCTCTGTCCGAGAGGTTTTCCACGAGATCTCTCCGGGCTGCCGGTCTTCTACCAGGACCTCCTCCGGACGTGGAAACTGTTTTCAACGACCAGGTCCATGGCGGCCACCGTGGGAGCAGATCTCCTCACGGAGCCCCTGCTACACAACCCCCAGCTCCGCGTGCAGGTGGCGGAGTCCTGCTCGGTGTGCCAGAGTTTGGTCCTGGCGGAAGTCACGAGAGTCGGAGACCTCTTGGACTACGACCGGGGAGACTGGCTGGATCCCCTGACGCTCGCTTGGCGCATGGGGCTCTCCAGACCTCATACCCCCTGGCGCGTACTTCAGGAGATGAAGTCCGCCTTGATGCCCGCTGCTCGGGCTTATCTCAACCGAGCCCTGCGCGAGGGCACACCCCGCCCACCCTCTACCCCAGGCTCGCCGGACCTTTCAATTGGGCCCCTACCCCGTAGATCCCAACAAACCCCTCACCCTTTCACTGTGAGCCAGCTGCATGAACTGCAGCCGGTCAGCTTCCAAATCGCGCCACGGAAATATATATACACACTTACGCTTCACACCCTTCACGCCCACACCCTGGTGTCCCGCCCTGATACAAAGTGGCGGGACCTCCTGCCACCTTTGGAGGGTGAGCAGCCCCGGTGGGCCAGCCTCTATTTCACCTTGGTCCCGAGGCCCATCAGGGACATTAGTTGGCGGCTCCTTCATGGAGCTGTGGGCACGGGCGTGTTTTTGACGCGGTTCACCCCCATCCCGGATACTTGCCCTTTTTGCAACGTGAGAGAAATCCTGGCGCACATATATTTAGAGTGTGCCAGGCTGCAGCCCCTTTTCCGGCTCCTCACAAATATTTTATTACGCTTTTGGCTACACTTTTCCCCTCACCTTTTTATCTACACACTTCCCATCCGTGGCCCCACAAAATCGCGAGATCTCCTGGTTAACCTCCTCCTAGCCCTAGCTAAAACAGCCATTTATAAAACCAGAGAGGGGAGGTTGGCTAATGAAGAATCCTGCAATTGTAGGGTCGTTTTCCGATCCTCAGTACATTCCCGTATCCAGGCGGAGTTCCTTTGGGCAGCGTCCACCGACTCCCTTGACGCCTTCGAGGAGCGGTGGGCGCTGTCCGAGGTTCTCTGCTCGGTGACCCCGTCCGGTTCCCTCCGTCTGACCCTTTGATTGAGGGGAAGAGCGAGAGACCCCAGCCCCAGCCGTTGCCGCTGTGGATACCATCATCACTGTCACCTAGGAGGGGTCCTATCACACGTGGTGTACGTCCCCCCCACCCCCAAACCGCCCCCCCCCCCGCAGCCATGCCCATCTTGTCGGGCACTCTCAGGAGACGAATAATCGGTGACACTGGGCGTGGCACCAGGTAACTCGAGGGGGTGGAAGACCATGAGTGTCGAGGAACCCCCACCGCTCTGGGCCCAGGCTAGCCTGAACACTTCTCCCTCCTGAAGGCTGCTGTGTTATACCTTGTGTTTGCTTTTGTTTTGTTGCATAGTTTTGCTTTATCCTTTTTGGTGATTCTTTGTAAGTGTTACACAAATAAAATTCTTTTCTGCTTCAAAAAAAAACAAAAACTGTGTAGATGGCAATGCACTTCTACTTTTGTAAAGCATTTGATCCTTGATGTTCTGATTAAAAGTAACACTATACAATATCAATAAATCACACATTAAATAAATTAAGAACTGGCTAACTGCCAGAACTCAAACAGTAGTTATCAATGGTAAATAATCATCAAATGGTGGTGTTTCTAGAGGGGTTTCAAAGGGATTGATGCTATTCCACATTTTCATCAACGATCTGGACGTAAATATAAAATGGCTGCTGATAAAATTTGCGGAAGCAATCTAGATTGCTTGGTAAACTGGGCATATTCAAACAAAATGCATGTTAACACAGACAAATATAAAGTTATACATTAAGAACTAAGATTGCAGTTCATACCTACAGAATGGGGTGACTGAAAAATGTTTAGGTCTCAGTGGTCAAACTCAATATCAACTCCCGATGAAGTTCTGTGGCAAAAACGACCAATTCAATCCTTGGATGTATAGACTGGAACAGGCATGCTATTCATGAGGCCAATATTGGAACACTACATACAATTCTGGTGTCCACATGTTTTAAAAGAATATTAAAAATTGGAATGGGTTCAGGAAAGAGACAACAGATATTTGAGTGCTGGAGAAAACACCTTATGGTGAATGACTTACCCAGTTCAGTTTGTTTTGATTATCAAAAAGGAGATGGAGAGGTAACTTCATTATAATATTTACCTTTACGGGGATAAAATTCTGTGTACTAAATGGCTCTTTAATCTAAAGGTAAAAGGCATAATAAGAACAAACAGCTAAAAGCTGAAGCCAGACAAATTCAAATGGGAAACAAGGCACACATTTTTAACAGTGAGAGTGATTAACCATTAGAACAAACTACCACAGTTAGTGGTGGATTCTTCATCTTCTGATGTGTTCATAACAAGACTGGATGCCTTTCTGGAAGATTGGCTTTAGTCAAACACAAGTTATGCTGTAGTCAAACAAATTATTGGGGTCAATATAGGATTAACTGGGTGAAATTTAAGGGCCTATGATATACAGGAGGTCATACTAGATGATTTACTGGTCCCTTCTGGCCTTAAACTCTATGAAAGTTGCAGTGCTAGTAATGGAAAATCAAACCATAAGAGAATTCTTTTGAGATGCTGCTGGTGAAGTTTTAATTTTGAACTGAGGTTGGTGTGACTGATGTTAGCCCAAGTTTTTGTTTGGTATATGACAAAAGGTCATTATTGTTCCTGCAAAAACAATCTCCCTTAAAAGGAAAAGATGCTGTAGACCCATTTTGTCCCCAACTAAACATTAAACAGCTTACTTACAGAATAAGATGGAGGGCTACACTAGCAGCTGATATTATGAAGGCTGGGAGGAAAAACTGTGGGAATTTAAATCTTGGCAATGCAGATAAAGTATCATACAAGTGCCAGTTCAATTATTATTAGAATTCATCTGCAACTCTCCACTATGCGTCATATTTAATTATTCCAATGTATGGTAGAAGTGTGAAAGATTATGTACAATTCCATTCAATACCTAAACTCATTTTTTTCGCTGGGCTGGACACATTGATTTCACTGTCTTCTCTGCTGTCTTTGTGTATAAATTCCTAAAACGAACTGAAGTGCACCAACAGCTCTGGATATTTATTAGTAATAGGTTTTTCTCTGCAAACAGAACAGTATGTTCTATAGTTTGTGGTTGCTATGCCACACTTATAAAATATAGCTATTCATCTGATTAAAGAAGCTCAGAGTTGTGGGTCTTTGTTTTGTCGGAAAATCTATGTTTGCACTGCGTCTACTATAGACAGCAAATGATCTCATGCTGTTTTTGCCCTGATGGAACTCTGGTGATTTCACTAGGAGTATATGATTATAACCCTTCTACCACGTATTATCAGCAGCAACAAGGGCGAGGTTGAAATAGCTAGGGGCCCCTCTAAAAACTAACGTACACCACCGGTTAGAGCTCCTGGGCACAATTTCTGGGGTCACTAAATACCTTTTTTGAGTGCCCTTTCTGAGGCAATTCTTCCCTACTTGCAAGAAATGAGTCTGTGTATGAAACAAGAAAAACTTTATTAAGGGAAAAGGGAACACAGCATCAGTTTGGGAAAACATAACAATAATCTGTGAACCTAAGAACACCTCTAGGTGAACTGGCAAAGGTTCACTGTTCTAAAACAGCAATTTCTATTAGGCCTGTCAAACTCACTACACCTAGCACACTACTTTCATAATATTTATCTATAAAGAATGTTGTGAAATCTTAAATGGAAGCCAGGATCACACTGGTTATTAATATCCTTGTGAAATGTAACACTATGTAATAAAGTATGTATATATACTAGAAAATATATTTAAAGTCTGAATTGCAGCAGAGTTGACAAACAGGTTTTGGCCAGACAAGAGGAGTACATCTAGCTCAGTTCATGTGTACGTTAGACATTGTAAGCCAACACAATGGAAGATCCATTTGCATATGAAGTCAACAAGAGGATGTGAAGGCAACAGAGTCAGTACATCAGGGAATCAACCTTGGAGGATCATTCTGACTCTAAGGACAAAGTAATGAACTTTGAGGGAGATAACTAGAATCAAAAAGGACCCCTCTTTATCCTTCACTGAAGAATCAAAAAGGACAGTGCTTTTTGCATTCATTAAAGACGGATCCCAGCCAAGTTGGCTGGAGATGCTGGGAGATTGATTTACATGAGATAAACTACTTAGACAACGGTTTAGTCTATTAAAGTTAAGTTTAGATTCAAAGAAGCATAATATACCTTGTGTTTATATAAAACCATTTCTGTTTCCATTAATTATCCTTAGTCAATCTCTCTTAAGTCTTAGCCTTTGATAATAAACTTATATATCTCAGTGCTGTGATGTTATAGACCAGTTGATTTTCATTTGAATCAAAAAAGCTAGTATGTACACTGTCCCCTTGGGGATAGCAAACCTGGTAATTTCTGTCCATGTCTGGTGACTCCTGAGAATTCGGGGATTGGTGTGTGCCTATTACTAACCCACACAGGGAGAGTGAGGTCTACAGAGGCCTGGAAGGCAATGCTTATGTTGCTAGACACTGCTGGTTTCAAGGAGCTGAAATACAGCAGGCACAGATGAGACTGTTTTACACTAAGGGCAGATAGTGGTGAGGTGCCTCACAATCCTGTGAGCTCCTGGGGAGAGTCACACAATCTTTCTCTAGAGTTTCAGGCCACACGGCTTATAGTAGCATACCTCAGATGAGAACCAAGCTCCAAGAGGGGTTGACATTTTCCACACTGTTCAACTCAGTGGGTTTACACACATTATTTGCTTGCTTGTTTCTTATTGCGAACCAAACTAGCTACAACAACTGTGAGTGAAATAGGGTCTTTACAGGAAATGACCCTTCCTGGAGAAAGGGAAGGGTTCAGGAAGTGGCAGTACATCCAGCACTTGAGACATTCTCCTGCCACAGGGCATAGTGTCTCACAGTCAACCATTAAAACTTTAAGATAGGAACACGCTCTGCACTCACTGGCAGAATATGTGCCCCCTAACTAGAGACTAGCTAGTGCTTAGTGAAGGCAGCATATGTACTCTCTGATTGTGGCACTGCACACATCTCTTTGTGGACCATGGCCTCTTTAGGACACGATGCAAACGAAAGAACGCAAACTGAGTGTACCACTACACAGCACACTCTGATTTGCTGTGGAAGTATCCTGACTGTCTGTTAGAGTAAGGAGCCTACTATGGTACCTGCCCCATCTTCCAAACCAATGCTCTAGATCTAAACAGCACTAAAATTTGTGAGGGAGTTAAAATCCTAAAGCCAGATTTAGCGTCTGATAACTAGAGCTTTAGATTTGCATCTGGGGACCATTTGTAATATTTCATTGTTAAAATTATATGTTACTGTTTTATTTTTGAAATTAAGAGATTGTTTTTACACTGCTGTTTTAAAGACCTTAGGAAATCCCACTCCCCGCCATGTTATGACAACTAAAATTCAAGTTTAAGAGAGTAAATGAAAAAGGATTATGGATTCAGTGGGGAGCATTAAACAAATAACCATCAAAACCAGAATTGCTAATACAATACATTTTCCTGGTACCATATTATGCAATCAATTATCATAAAACAGATGAAACCCCCATATAAATAAAAACTCAGATGTTCCATTTCCCACAAGAGTAAAAAGCAATAATTGCACCATTTAATTATCCACTAAAAAAAGTTTAGAAAAATTGATTTGTGTAAAACAAACTAACAAACAAAGAATGTCTCCTAATGACGTATAAAGAATGAAACTTTTTAAAATCCTTGTCCGTGCATCTAGGCTATACTTAGGAGTTTTTCCCATTATTATACATATTAATCATATGCATTGAGGAAGTTGGCAAGAGCTATCAAAAACCAACTAGTGTAACTCGAATGCCAACTTTGCAAAATAATCAAGGTCTGGAGGGATGTATAATAAAATATGCCAGACTGGGTCATTATAATGTAGTTTTGAAAGAATTATACATATTCATTCTGCTCATTTAGCAACTGAATGACAACAAGCAGGTGAGAACATCGGTATGATACATCAAGCAAGACAGTTGCCATTATGAACAAAACATAAAAGAGTGTGACAGAGTTGAAAAATGGTAAGAATGTTCTGTTCATACCTTGCAGGCATTGTTATTCTTTGATAGTGAAATGAAGCTTGCTGGGGAGAGGGGTATGTCTTATTGTCATCACAGCTAACACTTCTGTGACAAATTACATATTTTTCAATAAAATTCACCACAAATTTTTAAAAGTATTGCAAGGGTAGGAAAACTGCCAATCTCTTCTTGACTCCTTTGTTATATGCCAAGGATCTTTTCTGTGAAATGGAGGGCTTGATTAATCACTAATGAACTCCAAAATACTGCTTTCTGTTGCATTAATGAAATACCAAATTATACCATGACATTACTGAATGACAAAAAACAAACAAAAAAAACGCTTACCTAATTCTAGAATGTATTATTGGATTCCAAAGTGCTGCTCTATGTCTAGAAAATAAACAGCTAAAAGGTACTTTATGAATGCCACCTTTTTTTCTTCCTCTACAGTGTTTCAGAATGTAATATTGACAAGATGCTGTCTGCTATCTTTCAAGCCACAGTCACTCACTGACAGATCATATCCAACCAGACCCCACAGCAGAGATGCCTTTTTGGAATTAAGACTTATTGCTTTTTAACTAGAATAAATACGGAAAAATCATAGAGCAAAATGAAGAATTGCCAAATGTTCTATAAAGGACAGGTTTCAGAGCAGCAGCCGTGTTAGTCTGTATCCGCAAAAAGAAAAGGAGTGCTTGTGGCACCTTAGAGACTAACAAATTTATTAGAGCATAAGCTTTCATGGGCTACAGCCCACTTCATCGGATGCATAGAATGGAACATATAGTAAGAAGATATATATATATACACACATACAGAGAAGGTGGAAGTTGCCATACAAACTGTAAGAGGCTAATTAATTAAGATGAGCTATTATGAGCAGGAAAAAAAAAAACTTTTGTACTGATAATCAAGATGGCCCATTTAGACAGTTGACAAGAAGGTGTGAGGATACTTAACAAAGGGAAATAGATTCAATATGTGTAATGACACAGCCACTCCCAGTCTCTGTTCAAACCCAAGTTAATGGTATCTAGTTTGCATATTAATGCAAGCTCAGCAGTTCCTCACTGGAGTCTGTTTTTGAAGCTTTTCTGTTGCAAAATTGCCACCCTTAAATCTTTTACTGAGTGGCCAGAGAGGTTGAAGTGTTCTCCTACTGGTTTTTGAATGTTATGATTCCTGATGTCAGATTTGTGTCCATTTATTCTTTTGCGTAGAGACTGTCCGGTTTGGCCAATGTACATAGCAGAGGGCACTGCTGATACATGATGGCATATATCACATTTTTATATCTCTGGCCACTCAGTAAAAGATTTAAGGGTGGCAATTTTGGCCTGAGTAAGACTGGATGAGTCCGGCCCATTGTTGGCTTGGCTTATAGCAGAATACACGTGCCTGTGTTTGAGATCATGCACATTTCTTTGTGGAAAATTCAGCAACACAAAATAATGGTGGATTGCCTTAGCAATATAACAACAGGTGCATTGTACTTCAAAAGGAAAAACAAGTCATTGTATTAGGATTTCTTTTAAATCCAAGAACATCAAATGAATTCATATATATGGTGGACTTGCAATATTAAGGGGACAAATCCTGGACTTAGAGGATATGGGATGTACGTCAAGGAGAAGTGTGGTCAGTGGGTACGGAATCCTCCCTCCATGCCACTGAACAGCTGTAGAACCACTATAAGGTTTATAGTGCAGCTGCACAGTTGCAACAGACTCTGTGGTTGCTTTGATTCCCCTTTTCCTCTTTACACACAAAGGTTTGGCTGCTAGATCTGCAAAACCCCAGTCACTGAAACACAGAATTCACCACCTCTCCCCCAGTACACCCCATCATATCCTCAAATACACAAGCCCCTCTACATTCAAGTAAAGAGAACTCTTTGTACCATGCATACATGGGATATGGGCTGTTCTAAGTATGTCCCCATTCGATGTAGGGTAACAACAACCATTTAACTGCTGTCAAGGCCTTCCACTCTATGGGATGAGGAGCGAGAATAGAATATCTAATATAAATTCTTCCACCTGGGGACAGACAAAAGTAGTTTAGTTAAAATTCCTACAGTGACAACAGCCGTAGCGTCTCAACTAAGGATACAGCAAGAACTGGAGAAAACCAGAGGGAATTATATACAATAAATAATGTATTATACATTGGAGCTTTGGGGGGGACAACAATTCACTAACAGATACCTACTCATTTCTGTGCTTCTTTTCTCTGTGTTTTGGTAAATTGTTTGGGGCCATAGTTGGGGACAAAAAAACTGGTTGGTGCAGGAAGGAATTAAAAGGGTGAAATATGGGGAGAAATAAATTGTCTGGCTAGCTAGATAAGGGATGGGGTGTTTGAATGACATTTGCTCATTTCCCTCCCTTGGTAACTCTCAATCAGTGGTGAGAGAGAGCATGCATACAATGAGATCTTAAGGAGAAAAAGAGAAAATTAAACAGACTAGAGTGAATGGGAAGTAAGTCTGAGATTTATGTTTTATTTTTATGTGTTAGCATTTATTCTTTTCTTGCCACAAGATGCTCAGCAAACTAATCTATTGCATTCTAATTCATTTCCCTTACAAATCATTCTTTTCTTGTGAATTTATTTTTAAAGCTGTCATAGAACTTTTAAAACTTTTTAGAAATGTTCTAAATTAATGTAAGCTCTGAGACTTGTTTTGGTCCTCCATTCCTATTACAGAGTCATGACTTTATACTGGATTTAGTTACATCTAGGAGTGATTACAGAAAACGTGGTGTTATCTGCTTGGTACAAGGACATGAGAGACAATTTCCATGGACTCACAATAAATAAAAAAAGACTTTACCAGTGTTCAAACCATGGAACTACATTTCTGAGCAATATGTCAGTGACACATCCATTAAAGTTCAGATTTACCATCTCCAGACTTAGGCCTGGAAACCAGGCACAGTATAGAGACAACATTTTTTCAGGACCTAAAATAAAAATGCATGAGTGCATTGTTTAAATTTGTTATACAGCAAAGAATGTGAATCTGTAAATCTTTGTTCTGTAAATTATCTTTTCCTTTTGATAATTCCTCCTCGCATGATACCTTTCCTAGTTTAATAAACTAATTTGTAGATGGTTGATAATTATTTGTTTGATGATAGTATTGTCTTCTCTGCTGCGAATATCATCATCCTTTCTAGAGGTTACTTGATTGTTTCAACTGAAAATTTCTAGAAAAACACTAATATGAAAGTTTTGCTCCTTTGCTCTATCTCTGTCTCATCTTCCCATCTTTATAGCATTTTTGTTTGTATTTTCTCCAGTTTACACTTCCTTCCTATATGGTAGAGGCCAGAACTTTAGAACTGTACACACTATTCCTAGTGCAGTTGTACCAGTGCTAAGTAGTGAAACATAATTACCTCCTCTATTCTACATTCAAGACCCATGCATGACATACATCCTGGAAGAGCAGTGACTTACTTTTAAATGGGATTTCACCTTCAGCTCCTCTTGTGTTTGTCCTTTCATTATCATCACATATAGTATTTCTCAGATTCACAAGTTTCTAGACAGTTTGTATTCATACTGTTTATTTCCTTTTTCTGTGTTTATAAGTTTACAATTTCTGGTACTGAATCACACCTCAGTAAATCTGAGCTCAGATGTTCACTCTTCTAGTCTCTCTCCAGATAATGCTGTAGCTACCCTTTCAATTTTGTCATCACTTGCAAATGATTACAAGTAAATTTACACCTTATAATAATTAGTGATTAATAACTGACAGGATAGTTACAGTTTTTTGGACTTTATCAAAATAGTTTCTTTGTTATAATACAAAGGCCAAGTATTTTGAATACTTTGAGTATTTTGAAAACTATATTTGAAAATATAAAACTGTAAAATATAATATATATATAAAATATAAAACTATATTTTGAGTATTTTGAAAACTATATTTCCTGTTAGTATATAACTTTATACTGAACTGTAGAATCACTTTCTTAAACATCAATTCATTGAAATCCGATGGCAGTCAGTCTTTAGGTGAAAGTGGCAATTAAAAGAGCTACAAACAGCAGATGGGTAGACGAGTTTGAATTGTTTGACCATGCTAGAGGATGTGTCAAGAATGTTGGCAAGCAAATTGAATTTGTGAGTGGGTAATGAAAGCACTGGGCAAGGGAAAAATGCTACTAAATACCATGAGATAAAAACAACCTAATCAGCTGGCTGTGTTTCTGGGGTAAAAGAAAAAAGCAGTTCTGAAAGTAATTGCAGAGAATTCACTGATGCATAAAGGAACAAGCCAATATATATAGGAATATTGCTGGTGGATGGTATTCCAAGATACAGACAGATATGAAAATAAAACCTATTTGGATCTAGAAGATAAACTGCTAAGGCCCTAGCAATTTATTTAAAAACAATGATGTCACTTAAATATAGGCTGACACTAGCACACTGCATTTCATTTCATGTGATTGCAGAGCCATTGGCCATTATCTTTGAAAACTGATGGCGATCGGGGGAGGTCCCAGACGACTGGAAAAAGGCTAATGTAGTGCCCATCGTTAAAAAAGGGAAGGAGGAGGATCCGGGGAACTACAGGCCAGTCAGCCTCAACTCAGTCCCTGGAAAAATCATGGAGCAGGTCCTCAAGGAATCAATTCTGAAGCACTTAGAGGAGAGGAAAGTGATCAGGAACAGTCAGCCATGGATTCACCAAGGAAAAGTCATGCCTGACTAATCTAAATGCCTTCTATGACGAGATAACTGGCTCTTTGGATGAGGGGAAAGCAGTGGATGTGTTATTCCTTGACTTTAGCAAAGCTTTTGACACAGTCTCCCACAGTATTCTTGCCTGCAAGTTAAAGAAATATGGGCTGGATGAATGGACTATAAGGTGGATAAAAAGCTGGTTAGATTGTCAGGATCAACAGGTAGTGATCAATGGTTCCATGTCTAGCTGGCAGCCGGTATCAAGCGGAGTGCCCCAAGGGTTGCTCCTGGGGCCAGTTTTGTTCAATACCTTAATTAATGATCTGGAGGATGGTGTGGGTTGCACCCTCAGCAAGATTGCAGATGACACTAAACTGGGAGGAGAGGTAGATATGCTGGAGAGTAGGGATAGGATACAGAGGGACCTAGACAAATTAGAGGACTGGGCCAAAAGAAATCTGATGAGGTTCAACAAGGACAAGTGCAGAGTCCTGCACTTAGGACAGAAGAATCCCATGCACTGCTACAGACTAGGGACTGAATGGCTTCCCAGCAGTTCTTCAGAAAAGGACCTAGGGGTTACAGTGGACGAGAAGCTGGATATGAGTCAACAGTGTGCCCTTGTTGCCAAGAAGGCCAATGGCATTTTGGGATGTATAAGTAGGGGCATTGCCAGCAGACTGAGGGACGTGATCATTCCCCTCTATTCGACATTGGTGAGGCCTCATCTGGAGTACTGTGCCCAGTTTTGGGCCCCACACTACAAGAAGGATGTGGAAAAATTGGAAAGCATCCAGCGGAGGGCAACAAAAATGATTAGGGGACTGGAACACATGACTTATGAGGAGAGGCTGAGGGAACTGGGATTGTTTAGTCTGCGGAAGAGATGAATAAGGGGGGATTTGATAGCTGCTTTCAACTACCTGAAAGGGGGTTCCAACGAGGATGGATCTAGACTGTTCTCAGTGGTACCAGATGACAGAATGAGGAGTAATGGTCTCAAGTTGCAGTGGGGGAGGTTTAGGTTGGATATTAGGAAAAACGTTTTCACCAGGAGGATGGTGAAGCACTGGAATGCATTACCTAGGGAAGTGGTGGAATCTTCTTCCTTTGAGGTTTTTAAGGTCAGGTTTGACAAAGCCCTGGCTGGTATGATTTATTTGGGGATTGGTCCTGCTTTGAGCAGGGGGTTGGACTAGATGACCTCCTGAGGTCCCTTCCAACCATGATATTCTATGATTCTATGTAGCTTGAGCTATCTAAAGACAAAATATTTTATATGCAGTGTTGTTGCAGTGTTGTCAGTCCCAGGATATTAGAGAGATGAGATGGGAGAGGAAATATCTTTTATTGGACCAACTTATATTGGTGAGAGAGACAAGCTTTTGAGCTTACACAGAGCTCTTCTTCAACTCTGGGAAACGAGAGGTGAGAGTGCAGAGCACCTCTAAAAATTAGGTCTAAATGTCACAAAGCTGGGCCTCAAAATCAGAGATTACTTTTGAAAGTTTGGCCATATATGCATTATCTGGTATAAACATAAGAATCACATGCACCTTCAATTTTGCAGTAGGACTGCAATTGTTTACATATTTCAGTTATCCATTCATTATACTTCCAGTCACCGGTATTGCTAGTAATTTTAGCATGTTTTATTCATTCTTCTGACTTTCCTTTTTCCCTGTTCTGTCAAGCGATCTCCAATGTGTATAAAATATTTTGTCTTTTTATTTCAACTGTTTAATTTATTACATTAGTATTAGTTGATCTCATCATTTTCCTTCTTCTTTTGACATTGATTTTTCTTTATTATTTATTCTGTCTTTAACTGTAAGTATGAATAGAATGATTCCTAACATACCGCATGCTAACATGTGGAATAAACAAATGTTAATTAGGACACATTCATTTAGATGACTCTTTTCTCAGTCCTACAGTATATATAATAATGAATTAATCACAAATATTACAATTCTAAAACAACATGACAATTGCTATGTCAACAGAAGTCTCAGTTTCTTAGTTTTATATCTAGCTGGAATTGAACGTTGTATCTATACTGTACTTGTGTTTTTATGTTTGCTATTGCTATTTGTTTTGTTTGGTTCATTCAGTTTGTACACCAAATTGAATATTTAAAAAAATATTTTATTATTTTGAAACAGGCAACATATTCTAGTGATTATTTCAGGGGCCTAGAAGTCAGGAGTTGAAGAATCTGTTTCCATCTCTGACCTGCCTCTTCACTCCTCACTTCCAACATTTTGTGGCCACAGTTGGATAAGACGAAGGATTGATCCATCTTAACACAAAGACTGTGCAAATGGCTCAGAATGCATATACTTAACTACTATAACCTATCAGGTGTACACCCACCTGTTGTGATACAGTAAGTAAAAGGTAGTCTCTACCAGATGCCTTTGCAATATCTTTATCATGGAAATATGCAAGTTGGAACTGAAAGTACTACACACCCCTCCTTATTCCATCAGCTGGACCTCTGGATTTGAAGCCCCATTTGGGAGATTACAGGACTAATCTCTAAATCCCTAAATCCTTCCTCCTAGAGACTCGTTACTGCTAGGTATCGCCCCAGGAAGAAGAATCATATGGGAAGCTTTTGAAGGCAAAACCATGGCTAGTTACCACAGTAAATGTGGTTCTCCGTGATGATTGTTCATATGGGACCCACCTTTCATAATTCTTCAGAAACTCAGAATTTCTGAATTAGAAATTTTTTACCCTTGAAAGAACAGCAATGGAGGAGGAAGGGAAAGTGACCCCAATGGACTCTGCTTGTTAACTTTTAAGATCATGTGCTGGGGGATGCTTCTCCCAAGAGCGAATCCTTCTGTCTATCTTAGTCTCTTATATGATCCCCATTACTGTAATATCTGCGCACCTCACAATCTTTATGGTATTTAACCTCAACACCCCTGTGATGTAGGGAAGTGATATTATCTGCATTTTACAGGTGGCTTACTCAGAGTCAGAGAGGCTAAGTGACTTGCCCAGAAAGTCTGGTGGAGCAGAGACTCAAACCTAGGACTCCCAAGTCCTAGACTAGGACCCTACTCACTAAAGCATCCTGTCTTCTAGATAATAATCTGGAATAGCCACAGTTACTATAGTAAATAACCAGTTTTTAATTTGAAAAGGTGAATAAAGTAAAAGGTTAATTATAGGGAAATGTTTGCCATACTTCTGATGCAAATGAGTACTTACTTTTTGGTAAAGCTGCCTTTCTGATGGTGACCACTGCAGGCAAACTCAAAACAGGAGAGAAAGGAATTCAGAAGCCTAAGTAGTGAAATTAAAAACGGTTTCACATCCTTTTTAAGGTTTCCCTGAGAAAAATAGACATGTCTAAAAACTGATGCTCAACAGCCTTTTTTATTTCCTCTTCCCCTGTCCCACCTTGACTATCTCTTCAAAACTGTCACTTTGTTGTTCGTCACTCTCCCCACTCATTGGCACATTCGTCTCTTCTAGAATGGATGGAGATGCTCCTGTGCTTAATTGATCGTTACTCAAGAATGTACAGGATCTTCTGGGCTGAAGATTGTTTCAAAAAAAAATTCCAATCATTTGCTTCATAAGGGTTTTTCTTAAATTGCATTGTTAAGGAGAGGGATGGGGAGTGTCCAGGTTTTTCTAGGAAATCCAATTTCAATGGCATTTTCTCTCTACTGAGAGAAAAACTCCCACTTACTCAAACAAAACTCCCACTAAGGTCCTGAACAGAGATAAGAATTCAAGCAGATGAGTAAGGAAATCTCAGCACATTGGTGCTGCTTTCTGTTGCCCTCAAATAACTGCCAAACTCAACTTCATGAGTTCAATTTTCCCAATGGTATTTTGCACAGGTGGCAGGAATATCATGAGAAAGGAAATCCATATATCTCCACAATACCTAGGCTGAAATATCATGAGAATAATTGAACTGGTGAGATTTTACTCCACAACCAAACTGCAACTGGAGCCCTCAGCTTGGTTACTGATCCATATCTAATTTCACAATTATTAGACCAATTACGATCTAGGTGTCCTGAATCTGAGTCCCACCAAAATCTGAGATGTGTATTTGTATTTGGAATTTTGGATGCCTTCTCCTTTTCTGGTCAACATTCTCTTAGATCCTTACGGTGTGATCCCTGTTGTCATTTGTGAAGAAATTGTAATATTGCAGATGAGATCCATGATGTGGATCTGAAATCAGAAGTCTGCCACATGTGAGTGGCTGTCTGGGAGCTAAAGCAGCACATAGCATCATTAGTTGTTATGTTTCCAAGATGAATGAAATTCATTTTTAGTTACTCTGTTGAAGAACAGTTCATGCCTTCCCATCCAAATACCACATTCCATAATATAAAATGTAGCTAAGTGACTTCAGTATTTCCTTACCTTTCATTACTGATCTTATTTTTGTCTTTAGGCCATGAAGGGGCTTATGCCATTCTTAACTAAGCAAATAAGCAACAACATATGTTGAAATGTAAAATAAAATACGAACATGTGAATCACCTTGTAGATGAATCATTGCCATAAAACAAATAATTTACATTTAAATAACTTATCTCCCTATCACCTAATTTAAAAGTTATCTTTTTTCTTTCTCAACTAATTCACAAATTTATGGACTATTTTGATCATATTTGTGCAATAAAATTGAAAATTTCAGATATGGCAAGTAATCAATTTTAGTCACCTCATCTGTGTTTCCAATCTCATTACAGATTGCAATTTTCAGTGCAGATTACATGATGACCCATCAGTGGCTTTGTTGTTTCTGAATTACCGATTCTTCGCCTACTGCCAGATAAGAACAAAGCCTATGCATCAGCCTGACAGCTTGCAAACAGAAAATGGGCTTGTAGGATTGGATTTAAATCCCAGGTGTAGGGGATAATTACCACATCAGTCATGCAGTAACTGAAAAATGGTATTTCAACAAGAAAAATTACATTCCTTTTATAGTGCCAACAGAAATCATTATTTGAGGCTTCATACTGATTCAGTGTATCATTACATGTGCACTGTACTCATTAAATGTAATGTTTGTTGCAACATAAAAAAGTTATTATTTCAGATACTTTTTGTGAAGCAGGTAGCTTAAATTCAAGGTTTGTGAAACCTTGACAATGTAGAGGTCATTTTGGCTATAATATATATCACAACTGGAACAACACTGGAACAATAAGCATTCAAAACATCTTCTATTGTGGATGATACAGAAAAGGAGATATGGAAAGCAGTAGTGCATAAATCCTACTTTTGAGAATCCCCGTGGATTAAACCCTTTGAAGCAGGCTTTTGATTCATTAAAACAAATAAAATGCTAATAAGATGCTATCGACATCTGTGTAGGGCTGTGTATTTTATGCACTTCCAATATGCAGTACAGCACATTATCAACAAATTCTTTCATAGTTTAAGGATCAAAAAAAGGAGACCCCTCCCGCCCCCGCAAATACTGTAGACCTTTGGTTACCCACTATTTAAATACAGACATATTTTATCTTGTAATTTTTTCTTTGGATGGTTACATACAAGATTTGCATTGTTATCAAATAGAGAACAATAAAACAAAAGGCACATTCAACAGAGAAATCTTTAGGCACAGAGAATTATAATCTGGATACCTGAGAAACAGTTATATTGTGTTAATACATAGTGTTGTTTATAGTCATCAAAGTCCTCATCCTGCAAATCCTCACTCAGCATGTAGACCCATTGATTCTACTGTTCACACAACTAAAGCTTTGCAGAGTTGGACCATAGACCTTCCCATTAAGGGTAATCAGAATAATAAAAAAGAACATGAAGTTACTTTGTTGCACCACTTGCCATACCTGTGTGAGAAGGGCCATAATGCATTGTAATTTTGTTACTACTTACCCTGCAATGTATTTCCATTGCTTATTCATCCTATACTTTGCAACAAACCTCCTTTCTAATGCAGTGGTGGGTGGGCAACATTATGTGACTTCAGTGCGAAGCCTAGCAGCTAACAGCAAATCTCAGAAGTAGATCAACCATTTATAATTTTCTAATGAAGTAGATAATGCAGAAATACATCTGTTTATCATTATTATATTACACATGCAGGCCATAATTGCTCAGCATTGCACAGTATGCAAAAGAAATCACAGTCTTTGCTGCAAAGATCTTAAAGTCCAGTTAAACTGGGGGCCACATTCACTGCTTACAGATCCTTATTTCTTTCCCCCAGCCCTGGCTTGGTCCTAATCTTGGCAAATGTCAGAGCAGCCTGGTACTGCTTTAAATTTGTACCAGCTGGCAATGGTCCTTTAGGACTACCTGCCACTTCTCCTCTCCATCTCCATCATGCCCCGCAGGTGGTGTGGACCTAAGGAGGATGGCAAAAGGATAGATTACACTAGCTCTTTATCCATCGGGGATTCACTCACCCCAGTGGTACATCCAAGAGGATAATTAGGACCAGACCACAGGAGGAGTCTGTTCAGGAAATCTGCCCCAAGTCTGTTCATTATGGGTCTGATGCTACCCCTGTTAAAGTTAGTTGGAGTTTTTGCCGTCCGCTTCCATAGGAACACAATAATGAGGTGAGATACTGTGCTATATTTCACGTCATTTGCAGCTTATCTTTGTTGCTTGAATTTGCACTGTTTCTTGTAGAACAGTAAAAGGCTGCAGCCAGAGTAAACTAATTAAGCATAGAGTAATAGAGTTACAAGGAGTTGCAAGAGAACTGGAAATGATTTTGTAGTGATATTCAGGGAAAAAAGGCAGGTCTGCATGTGAATCAGGTGGCAATATTACAAACTGTATTAATATGCAGACAGGCAAAGTGAATGAAACTAGAAATTAATATTTTGTTCTGCTCTGCAAACGCCAACTCCTGTAATGCTGTGAAAAATGGAATTTAGCTGCATGAGTGCTATCAGTGCCTTGAATGTAATGGACAAATTGTGGGGTTGACACAACTGAATAGGGGATTATAAATTGTGCTCCAAACTCACAGCATTCTGAAGATCAGGGTTTTATAACTTGTATTTTTTTTTTTTTTGCCTTCTTCACAGAACTCTCCATGACTAGTTGTCTGCACAAAACTAAAGGTGCCTGAGTCTTTTGTTTCACTTCTAAACTGAATATACTTGCATAATTTGTTAATAAAAAAAAGAAGTGCTGCTCTTAAGCAGTGCAACTTCCAGTTTCTAAAAGAATACTTTCTTTGAATGAAGTAATGTCCCTGTAGTGCTGGAGAATTTGGACTATAGTACTGGAAATGATAGGATTTAAGTGTATCTAATAAATATTCAATCAAATAAACAGTACAACTGCGCTGGAAAAATGCTTACTGTATTTTTCATTCCTGATCACAATTAATATTCAGTTCTTGCTTTGATTCTTTTGTTTCTATCCTTAGGGCCAAAATTATCAAACACAGGCAGCTAACTTGAACCCAGAAAATATAAACATAGTGAACAGGTAAATGGGCATGCAAAACACTAATTTACACTTGCAAAACAGGTAATTTCATGCACTAGCAGTAGTCTGCACATGCAATTACTCATCTGGTTCATGAATATGCATGTTTTTGAGAACAATTATCTGTTTGCATATGTGCATATATTTCACAGGCTCAGTTTAGGCACTGATTTTTAGTCCTTATAATTCGTGTGCATGTATAAACACCACTGAATTCATTTCAGATGGATTACAGGTGTGTGATCCTGTCACAGTAGGAGGCTGCATGGGATCAACCCTATAGGTTCACTTGGAAAGTCAGCTTCTACAAAGCCACACCTCCCCCAAATCTCCACTCCTTCCCTTTACCACCTAGGTATCTTCAGTACATCACCTGTCGCTACACCAGTTCCCCTGGCCCACCTGTTCTTCACATACCACTCACTAATGGATGTCTTCAATGGGAGAAAGGCCCCCCTCACGCTCTTGGCTGGGTACCAGTTAAACTCTCTGAGGTTCTTTCAGAGTCTTTAGAAGGTGCCAAGTGGCCACACTCACCTCAGCAAGCTCTATGGGGAGTTCCACAGGTTGACTGTGCCTTGGGTGAAGAAATACTTCCTTTTGTTTGTTTTAAACCTGCTGCCTATTAATTTCATTTGGTGACCCCTAGTTCTTGTGTTATGAGAAGGAGTAAATAACACCTTCTTATTTACTTTCTACACACCAGTCATGATTTTATGGACTTCTATCATATCCCCCCTTGGTCATCTCTTTTCCAAGCCGAAAAGTCCCAGTCTTTTTAATCTCTCCTCATACAGCAGCCGTTCCATACCCCTAATCATTTTTGCTGCCCTTTTCTGAACCTTTTCCAATTCCAATATATCTTTTTTGAGATGGGGTGACCACATCTGCATGCAGTATTCAAGATGTGGCATACCATGGATTTGAAGTCCCCACTGAGACACTGAGAGCAACTAGGTCTTAGGGTATGTAATACAGGTCAACTGTGACCACCATGTTATCTTATCCTATGTGTGGTCCAGTTACTATAAGAACACTAATACTATCCCCAGTAAGCAGGGTGTCATTTTTATTTTAGAGTTGGGAAAGCGTCCCTCCCTTTCCCCTTTCTCTCAGCTCCAAAACAACTGAAAGAATTTTACTCAAAGTTTCCAGTACCAAATAATTACCTTTGGGCAGGTACCAAGCCTGGAAGTTTTCAGCTTGAAAGATAACTGCTTCATTCAAGTTAAACTACTTTGAACAAAGTTAATCGGCTAGTGCAAATAAATTATTCATCAATTCACAGTGGGAAGAAAAGCCAAATAACCTATTTGCAAATTTTATTCAACCAGCTCTCATTATGAGCATGTGAAAACAGGCTGTTATAGTTGAAACTGTTTTGTACCTTAACTGTAGCAGTCACTGCCAGCGACTGCTACAATACTGTAATATCGCATGGTATAGGGTAGGATTTTGAAAGGCCTCCAAGGGTGTTAACACCCAGCACCCATTGTAAATCAATCGGACTTAGGTAACACTCTCTCTTTACTGCCTTTAAAAATCTCATTCCAGATCTTTAAGTATATTTAGTTAAAATGGCTTGTGTTAAACTGGGAGGTAAAAGGAAGCCATTTGGAACCTGTGGTAACAATATCTAGCTTGATCAAAAGCATGTTGATATCAAAGGTCAATAGCAAATTGGTGTGGGACTGGCAAATGGTAGTTACTGTCACTGTAAAATGCTGTACATCTGCAGCAGCCCTGCTGTGGAAGGCGGAGACTATTTTCTTTTCAATATAAATGCCAATGCTATGAGATTGTTACATCTACCAATTTGATTCGCTTTCAAAAAATGTCAACAGAGTGCAGTGGTGCTCACAATGAGTTAAAGTTAACTCCTCTCCCCTCTCCACTCACGCAGATGCTCAGGCAAAGGGCGACACACTATCCACTGGGTGACAGAGAGGGCAAAATGCCTCTGGGAAGGTTGAGGAGTTTTCACTTAATCCTGCTTTTAGTTTATTTTAACTTGTTTTGATTTCCTGTTACAAATTGTATCCATTGAAGAAAACTCTTGCTGACAACATCTGTACTTTTCTTTCTGATGAGTCAGTCCAACAGCTTATAGTACATGAATTCCCAAATGTATTTGTTGTTGGTCAATGAACCACTGAGATTATTTATAATGGCAGTAGTGGGGCTTTGCTTTTTGAAGGAAAAATATGTGCATCATCCAACTATTGCAAAAAATCTACTTAAAGGACCTGAAGCATTAGGAAGCCCATATTTTGAAATAAGTATTGTTCAATAATACTGTTTTGGGGTTTTTTTGCTTTTTTCAGAGAGCATTTACCCCCTTCATTTCAAGCTCAATTATATTTGCCTTCTGAAATTCAGATTTGTCAAAACCAGGCATGCTAATTAAGAACACTGGTTAAGTGCCAACATAATTTACTATTGTAATACTCAGCTAGTTATAGTCAGTCTTGTACCACCACAATAGAAATTATATGATCATTGGTCTCAATACATTTAGAAGAAAAGGGGATGTTCTGAGAATCTTTCAGAGCTCTGGATACATCAGAAAATGGCAATGCCTTCCTACTATACAGACAGGAAGAATCTTGTTTCTGGACCTAAAAGAATAATTCTTAATTATTTTTCAGTACATTTACTCTCCTATTCTGTTTGACCAGGAAAAATTGTGAAATTCTCACATTTAACTCATATTCACCAATATCTTTAGTGAATAATTCTTGGTCTGTTTGTCACTCGTGAGCAACTGAAAGTAAATCAAAATTTGAAATTCATGCTCTTTAGGTCTGATCCAAGGCCAGCTGAAATCAGTGGAAAGAATCCCATTGACTTTAATGGGCTAAGGATTACATAATTGGCTAGTGTGGTATTGGAAACTGTACCATTAAGTCCTTTAGCTTCCCAGAGAAGTCTGGGAGATGGGCACTGGGGTAGTTTACCTTCTGTTAAGTAGAGACAGTTGGGGAACTGCATCACTGAATAAAGAGGATCTCTTTCAAGCACCTTGTACCCAGAGTGATTAGTGAACACCACAGTTAGCTATATCTTAGGTTACTGTTTCAGTTTCGTGAACAGATGACTTGTATAAGTTATCAACTGTTCAAATTTTGCATTGCATATTTGAGTACAAAAGGAAGTTTTATCTGAAAATTCACTTTGTGCAAGTATTCATACTAGTACAGAATGTTTGCAGAAAGCAAATACAAAATGGATATGAACAAAATCAAAATGGATGTGTTAAAAATATGACTGAATATTCATTCAAAATATTTTGAGGTATTTGTTCAATTTTATTTACTGCACACGTCACTACCCATTTCAAAGGGCATGTCTATACCCTGTTTCGTGGTATTATCAGATAAAATAAAACATTTCACAACCTTCTTAACATTACAAACCACAGAAATAGAAAAGTAGTGTGGAACTATACTGTCATTTCATTTTGTAAAATACATGCTCTAATTCAAGCATAATTGGATTAATAATGTTTACTTATATAGTAGAGAAGAATCATTCCCTTCACTGCAGAAATTACTGGTTGAAATTCTATGGTCTATGTTATGCAGGAGGCCAGACTGAATTATCTTACTGGTCTTTTCAGGCTTTAAAATCTGAATCTGTGCAAAGTTCTCTCTGAAAATAATTTGCATCAGTTGGATAGCAGTGCAAGTAATCACTTGCATTGTGCACTGCTGGTGCCTCTAGTGTCTATTCAAAATTTAGCATTTTTTAAAACAAACTGAAAACCCCATTGGGGTTAGGAGATGGCTTTACATTTACCATATCTAAACACAATGCTCCCTTCTCCTTCTGCTTAAATGAGAATCATCAGATGCCAAGTTATGGAAGAGTGACATCTGGCTCCTTGGCAAACACCTCAGGCAACTGTATTAATGACTTTGGAGATGGCTCTGGATCTGTAATAGTGCAATCCAGACAACAAAGTTAACTCTGTTTACTCTCAGACATCTTTTTCATTTTGTCCTTTAACTCACATTGGTTTAATTGATTACCCCTCTCATAAGTCTGACTTATAAGCCTTTCTATGTATTTCCCTCCGCTACAATGTGGTTTTTGCAAAAAGTGACGGCCATGCTTTACAGCCAGTTATAGTCTGCATGCAACTGAAAAGAGAATGTCTTGTCATTTGAAAGTGTATTTTTAGTGCTTGATAAAATTGCATTTTGTAGATGATCACATTTAGTGCTCTTTGTGACTAGATAGTATAAAGGAAATATAGCCGTGTTGAATATGTAGGCTTTGAATTTGAAAACTATACCTAATGCTTCATTAGCTATAAAACTGAATTGTAAAAAGTGGCAATTGCAATAATAATAGTTATGTCTCTCAGAGGGCAAAAAAAATTGTGCTATACTGTTAAAACAAAGTTTTAATCTGAAATTGCTTGTGATGCTTTGATATGACAGCATTGTTTTCTAATGCTGAGCTTTCTTACCTACCCATGAGCAGTTGGCCTATTAAATATATAGGCAACAAAAATACCTAGATGCAGATTCTTTGTGCCAATCTCATGGTGCAAAAGGAGGGAAACCTTTTGCAAGTCATCTGATGAGGATTCCCCAGTGTGGAGGCATCCTCAGCATGTGTACAGCCAGCAAAGCCTACACTTCCACAATTGTCCTCTCAAGAACATCTTGGGAGTTGTTGCAGTATGGCATAACTAAGCTATCCCCAGTTGGTATATGGCATATGTTCCCCTAGGGGAATGTAGCTAACTAATTCAAATTAGAGTAGCCCTTAGGCTGCTGTAACCCACACTGGTTATCAGGTAACCAGTTTTCTGTTGTTATCCCACATGATGCTGCAGACAGTAGAAGCTGGCTGCAGCAGAGAATTTGGCCCCTAGGCACTGAGATATATAGTGGTGGACAGTATAAAAACATAGGACTAGAGCCTCAGGTCCAGCCAGGCTGCATTTATCCAAGACCTAAAGGTGGATGAGAGGTAGTTGTAAGCCATCTGCCACTCCCATGATGCTACTACCACCTGCAGCTTGGAGACTGGTACCCCCTAGGGCCATTCCACTGGCTGGGAATTGCAGGAATGTAAAGTGCTCCAGCCATGCCCCTTCCCAAACCTGACATGCCCTATGCTGTGGGGACTAGGAATGTGAATTGTAGAGGGGATTATGCAGGCTTTTTGCAGGCTATGCCAGGGAAATCCCCAACTGCCCCATAAGGCCAGCCTAACGGCTGCTTTATACTGCCTAAGCAAAGTAGCCAGAAGGGGGTCTGAGGATCTAGCCCTTAGACAGACAGATTTCTGTAAAACTGCTATGCACCATCAAACCTGCTTTTCTACATAATGAAAAATCAATGTTATGTATGTCCATACAGAGATCTTTTAAATTTCTTGTGCTTTGCTTCGTTACTTTAGATATCTATCTATCCTTTTGCTTGCCTCGTAGCTATTCAGGTATTCACTTACTCTATAGAAACACATTCTCTGCTATTCTAACTTATACGTGAATGTTCTCGCCACACTGTAGAACCAAAGCATTTATCATGTTTAATGAGGAACAAATGAAAAAATATTTATTTTGCCTAGATTTTTATTTATTTATTTTTATTTAGACATTTCTTATGAAATATGTATAATCCATTCAAATGCCAAGGTAAATTACAGTTGTGGGATTACAAAATGTCAATTTTTAAATTAAAAGGGGCTCAGTGTAAAATTCTAGGTGCAGCTCCTTAATAATGACATTACACACTGTATTTCACCAAAATACTACCTAAAGTTGCTGGTACAGAAAAAAAAATTATATATATATATATATAGCTCATCAATGTTTTCCCTATTTAAGTGGCTAAAGTTGCAAGAACCAATTATGGACATTTGCTATGCTGGCTGCTTCACCGAGACACAATAATAAGAATAATATAGATATTACTGCCAAGGTGAAATGTCTTTCAGCTATGAATTATTCTCGTTAGGAATAACACAGTCTTTCTTTAAGAAGTTGTCAGTCTCTCACTGAACTCTCTTGTGCCTTCCTTAATGCAAAACTTCAAGCCCTATAAGAAAATCAGTGCTGCCAGGAAGGGTGTGAACAGATGTTTTATCTCCACATTGTGTGCATAAATGCAAGTACTCTGATGTAAATTGATCAAACTGTAGAAACAAATCATTTAAGATTTGTGCAGTGATTAATAACAGAAGCCAGTAATCAAATCTTCCTGCCACCAGCACATCTGCTACAGAGAATTTCTAGTTTGCCCTATTATGCAAATACGTAATAAAACAAATACATTACTTGATTTAGCAGCTGCTTGAAAAATATTTTTAGGGTTTTTTTTTAATGTATTGTTTTTACGATTGATAGCTGCTAATGTGGTCTAATTCAATTACGTTTATGAAAAGGGTCACAAAATTGGAAGAATCATTTGTGTGCCTTGTTCTGTGACTAGTGCAGAATTTTAAAACTTTGAGCACTGCTCAGTTGCACATAGCTCCTAGATTGATGAAGAGTCCAAGATGTTTTGGAACACACAGTGACAAGGAAATAGTAGGAGAGAGCGTGGTTTGGGAGGGCCCAGTGCTTCAAACACTTCACACAGGTAGTCTCATTAACGTCAATGGAATTACTTAAATGAGTAAACGTGTGTTTGCAGAATCAAGCCATTGATTTGTGTCTTTATTGTTTCCCCTCCTCCAAGGTATGGCTCAAGCCTCCTGCCTGATGCTTGCTACTTGCAGTGGCTTCTCCCCTTTCCTGACATAACTTGGGTCCTAGTTCTTTTTAGGGGAGCCTGGTTCCTCCACCCAAATTGACTCCTCACTGTGGCTGCAATACGAGCATGCTGTCCACTGGGAAAATGAATGAGGAGAGGTAAATATGCTGGAGGGTAGGGATAGGATACAGAGGGTCCTAGATAAATTAGAGGATTGGGCCAAAAGAAATCTGATGAGGTTCAACAAGGACAAGTGCAGAGTCCTGCACTTAGGATGGAAGAATCCCATGCACTGCTACAGACTAGGGACCGAATGGCTCGGCAGCAGTTCTTCAGAAAAGGACCTAGGGGTTACAGTGGACAGGAAGCTGGATATGAGTCAACAGTGTGCCCCTGTTGCCAAAAAGGCCAATGGCAATTTGGGATGTATAAGTAGGGGCATTGCCAGCAGATCGAGGGACATGATTGTTCCCCTCTATTCGACATTGGTGAGGCCTCATCTGGAGTACTGTGTCCAGTTTTGGGCCCCACACTACAAGAAGGATGTGGAAAAATTGGAAAGCATGCAGCGGAGGGCAACAAAAATGATTAGGGGACTAGGACACATGACTTATGAGGAGAGGCTGAGGGAACTGGGATTGTTTAGTCTGCGGAAGAGAAGAATGAAGGGGGATTTGATAGCTGCTTTCAACTACCTGAAAGGGGGTTCCAAAGAGGATGGATCTAGCCTGTTCTCAGTGGTAGCAGGTGACAGAACGAGGAGTAATGGTCTCAAGTTGCAGTGGGGGAGGTTTAGGTTAGATATTAGGAAAAACTTTTTCACTAGGAGGGTGGTGAAACACTGGAACGCGTTACCTAGGGAGGTGGTGGAATCTCCTTCCTTAGATATTTTTAAGGTCAGGCTTGACAAAGCCCTGGCTGGGATGATTTAGTTGGGGATTGGTCCTGCTTTGAGCAGGGGGTTGGACTAGATGACCTCCTGAGGTCCCTTCCAACCCTGATATTCTATGATTCTATGATAATGCTACCACAAGAAACAATAAAATACATCAGCATAAAGCCCAACAAAGAGTGACATCCCCCCAAACAACAATATAACATAGGGAGACTTTACTAGGAGCAGGAAAATAGACCCAAGGAAAGAAAGGGTTAGAATTAACTAATAAATACTAAACATCACCAACTAAACATTCACAATTTATCCCAATCCTCAGCTCCCTCCTGGGCACCTTCCCAGGCAGATGATATGCTCAGAATGCGTTTGGAGACAAGTGCTTCAGGGTGCATGCTGGCTGGCTTAGACAAACAAAGGCGTCCTCGTGTACTGTCTTCAATCCTGGGTGGAGCAGGGTCTTCTACTGGCTCCTTGGTCTGGGGTTCTTTGGAGATCCTGGCTGGCTCTCAATAGCCGGCACCAGGTCAGTTCTCTGCCTCTGTGGACACTGGTCTCTGCAGGGTTGGAACTGCCTGAGCTATGCACTAGATCTCACAGCAATTCAAAGACTCCCCTTGTGGAGAGTGGGTGTTAATCAGAGACCAACTGAACTGTTTGCTGCTCAGATCCCAAGCTCAAACTGAAACTAGTCTCTGAGTCAGGCTGTCCTTTCACTCTGTGGGGCTGAGAAGCTCTGGCTGACCATTGGCCCAGCAAACTGCTTGACGATATCTAGAGTTCTAGGAGCCAGCTAACTCCAGGGGTTACATTATCATCACTGTATTACTGAAAAGGACTATAACCTCACAAAGCCAGTTCTAGGAAACTGTGTCCCTTGATGCCCCCTGAGGAAATTCACCCCTGTGCAGAGGAAGGGGTGACAGATCTTTTTACATTTTCACAGACCTTTTTATCATTTAAGCCTCACTTAAATCCTATTTTGAGGGTTTAAGTGGTACACTCTGTAGCCCTTATCCTGTCCTCCACAGGAGTGAATTTCACTCAGGATGACCACAGCGGTGCTGCACAACAAAACCCAGAGAGAAGGAGCTCCTAAAATCATGGTTTACTCTCTGTTATCGATGATCATTATTTAACATAAAAAATGCAGTAGGCATTTTATGGAAATGGGTAAGCAACAGGCAGCCAGGAAACAGTCCACACTGGAGGACCAAGCTATGATATAGGGCACAGCAGAAAGAAGTTTACTGGTGGAGGAAAAAAAGGAGGATTATATTGCATTGTGGGAGTGTAACCATCCTCACTCAGGGGTTGATAGGGAAGCATGGCCTTTTGGTCAGGGCTACAACGCAGGACCAGCAGCGGCTGCTGGTGGGGGGGCTGGGCCCTCCCATTCAACCGGGCTACCAGTGATCTGGAAACTGAGGCTGCTTAAGGCTGCCCTCCCTGGGCCGCTTCCTAGTCCCCCCACTCACCAGCTCAGTCCAAGGCTTTTCTTTGCTGAGGTAGTCCATACCAAGAAAGTAAAAAAGGATTACCAATGTCCAGGTCCATATGCAGGGAAGGGGGGAATGCTTCCCTCTCTGAATGTTTCTAGGGTGGGTCCTCCCTTTCCTCAGGGAAGGCCCTTTGGGACGGTTGATTTCAGCCTTCCCTCTGCTCTGCACTGCTGGAGCCATGGGCTGCAGGTCTGCTGTCTTCCAGTCTGCCACCAAATAGGCTGTTTCCCTGTCTTTTAATTCCACCACCAGATGGAGCATTTTCTGTAGTGTTGCAGGACGGCGCTTGGCTGGACGCAAAGTAATTCCATAACCACTTGTTGGCTACCATGGGGTTTGTACACCCCGCCACAGGGAGGGAGAGATACATTTGAGTGGGCTGGAAAATGCAATGCAGTGGGCTAAAGAAGCTGCTACCTTCCACATAGGGTAGCCACTGATACATTCCCAGAATATCAGATATTCCAATACCTCTGGGGATAGCATGAGCCTCTCCCCACCTCTGCCAGTGTGACCTCACAAGCACCATGTATCCAAGGTCACACTGCATGGAGGACGCCATTCTGAAGGTCACACTGGTGAAGATGAAGCAGCATGCTCTTCAAAATGGCATCCTCCATGCACAATATCAAACAAAACCACATCTGGTTTTACTGGACAGGGGACAAACCAGACAAAACCAGGAGTGTCTAGCTTAAAACCAGATTTATGGCCTGCCTACCTCCACATGATGCTTGGAAGAAAATATATACAGTGTTGTCACTCTGCCCCACCCCCAGTGCTGATTCCAGTCTGTGAAGAGAGGGCTCTACTGAGTCATGCGTAGGGGGCGGGAAGCCAGGGCCACAGAGACATCTCCACTCCCTTTCTGTTCTATTAATGATCTCATGCTATGTCAATCACTGTGATATCAGGAGCACCTTCCATTAACACACCAAGTACCAAAAGAGTGGAAGCTTCTTGAGGTCATTCTTGTTTATCTCATTTATTTTAATAATAAAGCTCTGCTAGTTTGTAAGTCAAAGGAATGATGAATGCATCATTAGAACAATAAAAGTAAACTTTTTTAAGCTGCTTTTGTTCTGGGATAACAAGATCTATTGAGTACTGATTAACACCTTGCAGGACATGGTGTGGGTTTTTCAGATGTCACCCTTAAAAAAATTGTATCCTCTCTGCATGGACGTTAGAGTTCCCATGACACTTTATGTTAAGGAAGGAATTTGTTGCACTCTCTTTGGTCAACATTTGTCTTTCCTTTTCTGCTGTGCAGTACCAGTTGGCTGTCACCCTCCATCCCAAAGGTGGCTGTTTTTCAATTGTTATATACATATATATATAATTGTCTCATGCTCTCAGATCCTTCACAATGAAAGGCACCATTTACATTAATATAATTATCATTTTCCCTCTTTTATTGATTATATCATGTACATTGAACTGAATCATAGCACATAGGCATTGAAACTTCTTGGCTGGGTTGGGTTTTTGCTTTACTTATACTTGCATTTATTCCTCACACAATCATATTAATTCACTAAAGTTCTATCTTGCTTGTACAACTGAACAGCTGTGTTTCTTTCCCAGCATGTAACTTATCAGTAATCCATCTGGCTTTTCTATGCTTGCTGATCCACAATGGCAAATGTTATGAGTTTACAAGGTTCTCTGAAATATGCTTAAAAGTTTTGTTTGACCCATATGATCTTATCTGTGCATGTACCTCCTTTCCTGTGTAAGCATACAGACGAATAAACAGACTTTGTTAGTGTTCTGTTAGATACACCAGATACTTGAGTGCTGTTGAATTTAAAAGACCCTTAGGGAACATGGGCTTTTCAGAAACATTTGTGAAACATACTGTCGCAGCCAAAAATCCTGTGGTGCTGTAAGAAAAATTGGGTATCATTTCACACAGAGGTTTGCAGAGCAATCACTCTGAGACTTGCTAAACATTAATAGAGATTAGGTCATATTCAGCATCTTTTTCCAGCACTGAATGAAATTAAAAATTCCACTCGGTCAATTTAATATTGGCCTAGACTTCATGTTGTCTGTCACAGAGTGTGTGTGTGTGCTTGCATGCATGCACATGAATTAACACACAAGAGAGACACAGATGGTAGGTAATTAATAAATAGATATGGCTAAAACTATCATCATGGCAGATTAAACTATTGAGAGCTATAGCTGGTTGTATATTATTGATCAAGTGTATTATTTGGTGAATTTTACCAATTTTTAATCAAACAAGTTAGCGTAGTATTCAACTATCCACAGCTGGTCACTAGAATAAACTAAATTAATATGTTTTTGACCAGCTCCAGTAGTGGTAGCCTAATCAAGTATTTAAAACACTAATCAAGGTCTTTTTAAAGTTTAAGATGAAAAAACTAGAAGTTTTTACAAATATCAAAATGTCCAAACTGCTGAAATCTCAAAAAAAGAAATCAATGAATGTTATTGGCATGAAACCTCCTGTTCATACTGATAAACTTTAAACAAAGAACTGACCATATGACAAACAGAACAAAAGCCAGAGTGAACATTATGAACAATTTTTGTCCTGGTCATACAAACTAAACTGCAGGGGTTCAGCTCCTATCTAGGTTCTTATATTGGCACCTAGCATCAATGTCTGAGAACCTCCCGAATAAAACGTCAGCAACGATAACTCTTTCTTCCTGCCCGGCTGAGAGTACCTTCCTCTGCATGCCTCTCATCAATTCCTAGTGAGTGTTGTGTTTGGGTGACTAAACCTACTTCTATGGGGTGGAGGATCAAACCTGGTCTCCTTGATCGAAGAATGAGAATGCTTAGCGCTTCAAGCCCAGGGCATGGTGGTTTATACAACTAGACACATAGCCTGAACTATTCCCTATGCTGAATTATACATTTTTACAAAGTATTGCTATTAAAACAGACAAATATGAATTTCAAACAAATATCCTTGAGCTCCCTATGCCAGCAAACTATATTGTTCTGGAGAGATGCATTTTAATAGTTGTCACAGAGCAGAACGAGTTAGTGTGTCAAATTTATACAACAAAATCCCTGAACAATACTTTCTAAGAGAAGGTCCTATAACTATTTGGATATCTCCTATTCATTACTGGTAGAATACACTGATGAAGAATCAGCACACCTGAATTCACCAGATAGCCAAAAAACCAACAACCCCAAAACCCAGCCATCTGTGAGGCAGCACATGCCCTTACAGCGAAAATGAATTCTTCTAAATATATTCATTATCCACAGCCACCACATTGAAAATGTAATCTCCATATTGAAGAGACCTTCAGTCTCTGTTTCTGATAGACAACTGGAAAAAGAGGGAGAAGAACCCAGGAATCACTTTTGAAGAGTCTGGTACATAATTATTCAGTTGGTTTGGCTGAAGCTAGAAAATCCAGCTCTTCTAAGGCAATATTTCTCCCCTCCCCCCATCACTGAAGGTGATTGTTGGTTTCTATCAACAGACAATATGTTGATTAAAACGTCTTTATGACTATTTTCATTTATTTTTTCTCTGTGTATTTCTGTTTTTATTTTCTGCCTCTGGATAATTGCAACAGAAAGAAGGCCAACTAATTCAAATTAGATCATTAAAACAAAACAATAATGGTTAATGTGCAGACAGAAAGGATTAGAAGTTTGGTGTGAATTCATTCACAGAAGTATCTAAACCTTCCTATGTTTATTCAGACTTTGACAAACCTCCTCAGTCAAGAAATTTTTTTTTTGAGGGGGAGACTCCCATTGGAAGAGAATTTCTTACGGAAAGTCCTGAATTTGGTCAGGCCAGAAATGTCACGTGATAGCTTTGCCAGCGCTATTTCTGCATCTACTCCCAACCAAAAGTAATAAATGCCAAGATGTATTACATTTTCTCAGAATAACTAACTGATTTTTAGTTATATAATCCATACTATCAACATGTGTAAAACACTGAGCTGCATTTGGCTTAAAGGAGATTTGAAATGACAATGGGTCAAATTCCATCCTTAGTTGGGAAAAATTGACATTTAAGTTGGCAGGTGTTGACATGATGGACAATGGAGGAGGTTAAGGGAAAGCTCCACAGAGCTTTCACATAGTTTTCTACCCAATTGTTTTCTTTGGTAGGGAGGGTCTTTTCAAACACATCATGCCATCTATGGGTCTCCGCAGCCCTCCTACAACCCCTACAGCCTCACCATCTGGGGCTTGCCAAGCCAGTGCCTTCCACAGATTGTTCCCACTCGCCATCTGGGTGATCTTGGGCATGTCACTTCCCCTCCCTGTGCCTCAGTTTCCCATTTGTAAAATGGGGATGATGATACTGACTTCATCTCTAAAGTGCTTTGAGATCTACTGATGAAAAGTGCTATATAAGAGTTAGGTATTATTATTATAATAGTAGTGGTATTAAACAGGTCTACCCTCCCCCTGGGGAGAGAAGGTAATGGGAACATAATAGAGCACTGGGCTGTACTGTATTTCCATTCAGATTTTCCTAGATATCCACTGGGGATAATGCACTTCCACCACTGCTGCCCCAAGCCACAAACCCTTCCTACTGTGAGTTGCCAGATGCCCATGTCCTCCGCACATCTCATCTGCCAATCCCATGCCCTCCACAGCATCCAGGAAAAGTGGGGTTCACTGCTGTAGATGTGGTTGATTTCAATGTTATGTTCATAGCTAAGGCTCTTCATTTTCCATATTTTTTACTAAAAAAATCATGGTTTTACCAAAGTTTTGTTTTAAAATATTTTTCACCTGAATTCTGGACCAATCAAGTACACCAAAAATACTGATTACATTAACTAAATACAAAACACTACATCTGGAAGATGTTTATGTCAATAAGTCAGTCTAAGTGTAAATGTAGGGCTCTCTGTAAAAGTAAGTGCATGGGGTGTGACTCACCACTGCAGCGCCTCCTGCTGACTGTCCTGGCGATTAGCTCTGCTAGCCACTCCAACTTATTCTGGTGATGTCTCGCTGCTGTCATTTTTGCTCCTAGACCCTTGTCGTTCCAAGGACCACAACAACATCCTCTTCAGGACACAGCCCTCTGGCCGTGCCACACTCTGTGCTCCCTGCTTCCGAGGGAACAGCTGTCTGCTGTCCAGCCACTTCCCTCGGTGACAACTGCAGCCCATTGTCTGGCCACTTCCTCAGTGCAAGTGGGAAGGGGGTGGCAAGGGGGCCTGGGCCTGTTCTCTACTCTGGGTCCTGGCCCAGGGACCCTATATAAGGCAGCCACATGCTGCATCCCTTCCGACTCCTTAGTCCATTTCCCTGGGCCACTTCCCCTCAGCCCCAGTACTTTTTTCACCATTATCTCAGGGCTTCAGCCTGCCAGCCTTAGCAGGTCACCAGAAGCTCTCTCTAGCTTCCCCAATCCCTGCTGGCAGCACTGCTCTGCCCAGAGTGCTGGCACTCCTTCCTCCTCATCTTGCCTCCTTGAGCTGCAGACAGCTACTGAAGCTGCTCTGCCCTGCACCATTCTTACATTGGACTGCCCAGCTCTCCTGGGCTCTTCCTCTCAGCTCCTCTCCTATTGGCCGCTTTCTGCACAGCCTCCCTAGGTTTCCATTAATCCCTTACAAGCCAGTGTGGGGCAGATGCCCCATCACAGTAAGGCAATGTAGTGGAAGTTATGCATGTACATGAATGTGTGTGTATGTGTACATGCTGTTAACATACAGTTAATTAAATAAGCCACAGCATTAAACTGCTTTTACTTTAAAACCTTACTTTTCCCAATTTGTCACTTTTTCTTCTGTCCTCCTGTCCCCCAGTATTAACCCCAATATTTAGTACTTTATTTCTGAGATTTCAGAACAACAACACACAAAAACCCCGAACAGAGAGAAAAAACAGGCTGCTCCCTGAGGCAAAACTCACCTCCCGCTCCCTTTTGCTTTCAGCTGTCTCTTTCCAGATAGGCTGCTGACTGATTCAGATGATGCAGACCATGTGGTTTTCCTCAGAACCCGTGCTGTGCAAGCAGGATCAGGAAATCCCTCCCTCTTAAAGTGAAATATTGTCATTTTTAAACCAGTTTCTAATACACTCCAAGTGTTACTGTTTTTTAATAATCTCATTAATGTTAAGCTAATATCATGTTTTTGTGGGGCCTGACTAATGGTTTTTGAATGCTTGGGGTTGGCAAGACTGTAAAGGGTCCCTTCCGCGTGCAGATTTGGGGACAAGGACCAGTCCTCAAGTAACGGTGTCAGCATTAAAATTATGGGGTCCTATTCAACGTTGTGCAGTTTAGCACTCCAACAAGCAGAGCAGCTCCAAGCAGCAAAGCCAATGTAGGAGGCATTCTAGGGCAGGCCCTGGCTGGAAGGTCTGAGGCCTGAGTATTCTTTTGTCCTGGTGATTCTGCACTCCAGCAGTGTCCCATAGGAGCCATTACAATATGAGTGCAATTTATGACAGCTCTCAGGTCCACCCTAATCTGTGCCATGAACTGAACCAGCTCAGTCTAAAAGGCACAAATTGCCACCCATACACAATGAATCAGTACAGGAGTGAATCTTGCCCATGGTCATTACCATGAAGTTGTGTATATAAAATATATACGTTCCTTGAATTGGTTGCTGCACTCATACAATAAAATGTGTACGGGGAATATCTAATCAATCTGCAAGTGGCTATAATAATCCACCCAGAGAAATACACAAGACCTGGAAAAATATACTCTATTTATAATTCAGTAAGGAATGGAACTAACAGAAACATTACATCAGGGAAGATGGAGGGAAATCAATACTCTATTAGCATGATAACAAAACAGCATGAAAAATAAAGTGACATTTGTGGTGTTAAGTTGAGCAGAAATAATTATCTCAAAATTAATATTTGAAGACAAAATTAAGAGAAATGGAATCTTGGTAGGACCAGTGCAGTTAGAGAAAATGAACAAAATATGCTATTGTTACACAGATACAGCTGAGATTTTTTTTTTATCACATACAGTATGTAACAAAAGAGGACACCAAGATCATAAAAATGGCCACAGAAGCCCCAGTAATAAGTAATTCTAAATCAAACACAATAAAAATGAAATATGGTTATAATAGTACTATAAAATCAGCACATTAGTGGAAGAGCTGAGTACAGGCCCACAGTCCTTATACAAACCATCCCATACACCTCTGTCTTCAACTTTTCACAAACATCACACTGGGACCCTTCATATGCTCTTGAAACTCCATGCACAAATGCATGTGGAAAGATGCTCTACAGTAAAGCAACAAAAATAAAAGTGTATAGTGCAGGAGTTGAATTAAAAATCATAGGGCCTCAGTCTCCGTTGTAGTATTCCAGCTTTTGATGCAGCAATTCTGTTGATTTCAATGCAGTGTCACCTGCTTAAAATGGAGGTAGAATGCAGAACCATCAAGATATGCCTTAGTGAGTGAGTAATTTTGTGCCGCATGGGCCAAATCCTCAAATACTCAGTACTCCTCTCCACTGCTCAGCACCTCAGGGAAAGGTCAAAAGTGCTAAGCCAAAAATTAAGGTTTGGATTCAGATATTCACATAGCTCTATTTTTAATTATTATTAAATTAACATGGCAGACATTACATATATTAAAAGCTGGCTAACTGATAAGTCTCAAAATGTAATTGTAAACAGGGAATTGTCTTCAAGCGGTTTGTTTCCAGTGGAGGCCAGCAGGGATCAGTTCTTGGCACTATGCTATTTAACATTTTTATCAATGACCTGGAAGAAAACATAAAATCATCCATGATAAAGATTGCAGATGATACAAAAATTAGGGGAATGGTAAATAATGAAGAGGACAGATCACTGATTCAGAGCAATCTGCATGGCTCGGTAAACTATGTGTAAGTAAACAAGTAAGTATGTGCTTTAATATGGCTAAATATTAATGTATTCATCTAGGAACAAAGAATGTAGGTCATACTTACAGGATTGAGGGTTCTATCCTGGGAAGCAGTGACTGAAAGAGATTTGGGGGCTGTGGTGTATAAACAGATGAACATTGGGAGTTCATATTCACCTGGATCAAAATATCCTCTACCTTCATAAATGTTTGTTGTTCTTCATATTTTTAATTGATCTTGTACTATATCATACAGTAATTTCTTGTACTATATCATACTGTATATCATACAGTAATTCCTTTGAGTAGTCTTATAACTACAGGTTCCATACTATATTGGCAGTTGCAATACCTACAAAGTATGCAAAAGTAGCAGTATGTCAATGGTAAAAGAATATAACATCAGAAACTTGGAAGTTTCTTATTATACTTGGAAGATCAGAAGTGATGTGTATCAGGGGTCAGAGGTTTGTTTGGTTTTATTTTCTTGAAGTCCCATTGATAAGCTCCGAGTGTGTTCTCCTATGCAAATAATGGCTTTGCCCATCCACGCCAGGGGTTAGCCAGCCCAGCTATACCCATGGCTGGCCACTAATAACTGCTATCAGGGCAATTCTATATTCTAGACAAAGCTTCCCACTAACTTCCACACAACTGGATTTTTTTCCCACCCTGAACCTGCTTTCCTGACTTTAAGCCTACATTTCTGAATAGACCAGACTCATTTACATTATGCAAAGAAATGGTCATCTGGTTAGCTGACCTGCTTCTAATGTTATAAATAATGCCACTATCTAACAATGAGCTGTTCTAGCCAACCTAAAAATCAAACTGTAGATGCAAAACTAATAACATACTTTTCTTCTGTATTACCAAACTGTTTACTCAAATCTGAATTAAAAATTAAAAATTCATGAAGGACAGAGGGACATTTTATGCATGATTTTAATAAGAGGATAGGGGGATTTTGTTTATTTTAAAACTTTGTGGGAGTCAAAGGGAAAAAAAAGGGTGATATTCTGCTCTCAGTTACACTGATGTAAGCCTAAAGTAACTCCCACTAAAGTCGATCCAGATTTATCCTATTAACATCAGAGAGCAGAATCTGACCAATAAAACAGAACACACAGGCAATCTGTCTGGGAGACTATGCACACGTCCCTGGTGTCTAATGACATCACCCTTGCAGTTATATCTTCAGAACCCCTTGATGGGTATGTGTAGCCTTGCAGTTACCTCTGCACTATCCTCTCTCTCATAGAGGTATAATGCAAACACTAGTTTTCATCTTCACAGAGTGAATTTGCATGCCTGAAAAAGCTATTTAACAACACCAATTCATAAATACACAGAGTTAAAGTATTAAAAGCATCTTTGTTTGCAAGAAATATGCCACCGGTTTGATCTTCACCCATTTTATCTCTACAATTACTGCATGTAAACAGCAGCCCCAACTAATTTACTGAGTGGTGACCTATAAAAAAAACAGAATAAATTGCAAGCATAATTACCCTGCCTTATCCTCATTTATTTGGTGACATCTCATGGTATTAATGAGATGACACAAGGCTCAGGAGTTTGGGTTGGAAGAGATAAGACCCTTCAAAAAGCTTGAGCACTTTTGAACTCGTTCTTACTCTTCCCAAACCTGACAGACCTTTTCAGATTCATGACCATATCCTTTTCAGATTCATGACCATAACCCAGGTTCACTTGGCAACATGCAACCCAATTCATCTTTTTTCTCCCTCTAAGCATTAGCCACTACAGCTGTGCTTACAATATCTGCAATGATTTCCTTTAGTCTCTTGAAAACTTTGCTGTCTTTGGAGTGTGGCTGTCTGGGTGTGTGTATTTGTGGATGAAATGAAGACTGCAGTGAACACAGCTATGATCACCACATGGCTCCTCAAGCTGAAGACCTCTTGGTATAAGCAAGAGGAAGCTTCTAGAAGGGTATGCTCTGTGAGGGCCCAATGTCTCTCTTCTCAACCTCCACCTGGGTCAAACTAACCCACATACAATGACCCTCGCAGCACGCTGCAACCCCCCCTTTTTTAACCCAGTATTTGAAAATGGTGTAGAATTATAGGGGTGAATAGTCATGAGAGGATAATTTCAGCATTTAATAGGGTTTGTTTTGTTGTGGGTATGGGTGTTTCATGATCAGTGGAACTGGAGTCAGAGGGTCAATATTCCCTGCAGGGGCTGTTACTGAGGGGCCATCAGTGGAACAGGGAGCACAGGGAGTTAGTCTGGAATCAACTCATGGAGAGAGCAGTGCACAGGGTTTAATACGGTTTCACAGTTAAACTGTGTTCAACTTCACACTTTGTGAACAAAATATGGTGGCAGTGTCTGAGCTGGAAGTTCTCTGAAGTGCAGCAGCTGGCAGCATGAGCCAGGAAACTCAGGTCTTAAGCACCCCTGATTTTGCAAACCCAAACTTGGCCCACCAATGACCTGGAGGAAAGAGGAGTCCAAACTGTACACAGACTTGGCCATGCAGGAGAACAACAGCAGGAAAGTAGAACTGTTAATTTAACTCACTGGGGAACCAGGTAGAGGGGTCTGCAACACTCTCACCACTGCCTCAAGCCTTACAGCAGTTATAGAAATCCCAGGGAATTATTGCTCCCCAAAGCGGAATAAAAACTATGGAGTGACACAGGCTTTTCACTAGAGACCAATCTTCAAGGGAGGGGATAGACTCCTACTTTACAGCTTTACACACACTGGTTGCTACATGCAATTTTGGGAACCTGACAGACTTCCTGATTGAGAACAGGACAGTCTGTGGCACTTGGGACCCCCACCTGTGGGAATGGCTGCCCCAGGAAGGGGATTTCACATTAGGCAGATGTTTAGACAAGGACCATGCAGTGGAAGCCTCATGAGAAAGAATGAAAGTCCCAAGAGGCACAATACCCCAGAAGCACATGCAGTGAGACAATAGCAAATGAGAGCAGGTGACCAGTGGCCCATGCCAGATGCTTCAGAGGGAATGAACAGAATAGGGCAATTACTGAGTGATCCGTCTCCTGCTGTCCAGTCCCAGCTTCTGGCAGTTAGAGACTTAGGGACACCAAGAGCATGGAGTTGCATTCCTGACCACCTTGGCTAATAGCCATTGGTGGACCTATCCTCCATGAACTTCTCTAATTCTTTTTTGAACCCAGTTATACCTTTGGCCTTCACACCATCTGCTGCCAATGAATTCCACAGGCTGACTGTGTGTTGTGTGAAGAAGTACTTCCTATTGTTTGTTTTAAACCTGCTGCCTATTAATTTTATTGGGTGACCCACTATTAATTTCATTGGGTACCACAGACCCCTCCTGAGGATTACAGCTATACAAGCCATGGATCTGATCAGGTGCAGCATCAGAATTTTATAGCTGCAGTATAAGAAGCAAATGGGCGAGTTCCATGGAGACAGCTTTGAAAGCATATGAGGATGTTTTAAAGGTGACAGGTTCCTCAAAGGAAACCTGCAACTGGCAATGGACCCCACAGTGGAATCAACTTACCATAAAGGAAAATTCCAGTGGCACTGCATAATTCAGTGTGCAAGGAGCATGAAAATCTGTAGAGCAGGGATAGCATAGCACCTGTAGAGGCCAGTACAGCCTGGGTAAGCAGCATGGTGGTGCTAAAGAAGCCCTCAGACAAATTATATATCTGCAGAGACCCAAAGCCACTGACCCGGGCATTGAAAAGTTGGCCTATGTCCATTGTCCACAACTGATGACATCTTGCCAGAACTTTCCAAAGCCAGAATCCTTATGATTTGTGATATGAGGATTGGGATTTGGCATATAAACCTCGATAAAGAGTCCAGCATGCTGACAACTTTTGCAATATAATTTGGTGGCTACAAATGGCTGCACATACCAATGGGCATAAGCCCAGCAATAAAGGTGTTTCAGAGAAGACTCACCCCAGCGCTGGAAGGACTGCCTAGGTTGAAAATAATTGCAGCTGATATTATCATTGTCAGTGAAGGGAGCAATGATACAGAAGCTGAACAAAACCATGGCAAAAAACTACAAGTTTTTCTACAGCGATGCAAGAGCAAGAACATAAAACTCAACCCAGGAAAAATGTGACTCAGCTAGTATGAGGTGACATAGATTGGACACCTGCTCATAGCAGAGAGACTGAAAGCAAATCCCAGTAAGATCAGGCAGACAGAAACATGCCAGTTCTAGTGGATGTGAGAGAGGTACAGCACTGCATTAAAACAATAAATGTTTCTGTCCAACTTCTGTCCATTCCTCGCTGCAGTAGCACAACCCATATATCAGCTCACAAGGCAGTATTGTTGAATGGAACTGGACAGGTCCTCAGTAGCAAGCATTTAACATGCTGAAACAAATGATAGTGGATGCCCTGTCCTGAAGTACTACCAGCCTGGAGAGCCACTGGTACTCCAGTGAGATGCATTGGAGAAAGGATTAAAGGTAGCTCTTTTGCAGGAGTAGCTGGTCACTTATGCCAGAAGAGCCCTGTCTGAGACTGAACAGAGGCATGCCCAAATAAAAAAAGATTCCAACTGTGGTATTTCCAGTGGAGCAATTCCATCAGTACACCTCTGGCCTCTCAGTAATAGTACAAGCAGACCATAACCCCCTAGAGACAATTATGGCAAAATCCCTTCTTAATGCTCCCAAGAGATTACAGCTCGAGTTGATGCGCCTTCAGCACTACTTGGTAGAGATCAGATATTTTTCAGGACAACTACTTATGTTATTTATTTTATTATTTTTTATTACATGCTCTCGTGCCTTGTGACACATGAAGCAATCCCGTCTTTCCACCTCTATCTGTCTAATGTCACGTTTCTTGCTCTGTTATAGTCTGTTTCCATGACAGCAGAGTCTCTCTCAATGGTTTTCTCATATGTCATCTACTCCACATAATTCTCACATCTTCCTTTGATGTTGCTTTTTGTGTCACATAATCAAAATGCAGAAGGGGAGAGGTGATAAGATGCATCCCTGTCACACTCCAGTGACAATATCAAACCAGTTGTTCTCTCCATTTTCTGTCTTTAAACAGCATTTCAAATCTTCATACAGCATCATAACCAGTGACACTATCTTTCTAGGAAGACCATATTGTCACAAGATCTTCCATTGTGACTCTCCATGAATGCAGTCAAAAGCTTTGGTGAAATCTATTAAGTTCAAGATTAATCTTCTCTGATAAGCAAGCCCTTTCTCAAAGGATTTCAGGGTGAAAATGTAATCTGTACACAATCTATTTGGTCTCATGCCTTCTTGCTCAGTATGCAGTTTTCCATCTATGACCAGTCTGATTCTGTTCAATAGCACACTACAGAACACTTTTTCTGATACTAAAAGTGGTGTTCTTCCCTATCAATTGTCACACACAAGTTGGTTTTCTTTTTCTGGTAATTTACAGATCTCACCTTTCTTCTACTCTTCTGAGCAGAATTCTCTCCGCCAAACTATATTACAAAAAGTTTATGTATTTCATGTACTACCACCCTCTCCCCAGCTTTAAGCATTTCAACAGCGATCTTTATCCTGACTAGGTGCTTTGCTGTTTTTAGTTGCTTAATTGCTTCTCTATTTCTGCTTCTGAAATGTCAAGCGGTGGTATTTTTAATTCTTCACTTTCTTCACATCCACCAGTTGGAATTGTTGTCTCTGGTTGGTTGAGTACTTCATTAAAATGTCCTTGCCCTTGTTCTGCTTCAGTTGTTAAGAATCTTCCATCTTTTGCCTTTATGATACCACTGTGATTCTTGAAACATGATGATAATTCCTTATACACCTTGAACAGGTTATTGGAGTTGCTTCTCACTGATGCTTCTCCAGCTTCTCTTGCTTTTTGGTCAAGTTATTCTCTCTTACCTTTCTGACACAACTTCTTTACTTCTTCATTTTTCTCTCTATAATCCCATTGAAGCATATGTTATTGTTGTGCTTGCCTTTGGCTTTTCTTTCTTCAAATCAATTTCCATGTGCACGGCTGTATCCACTCTTCTTTCCTTGGTCCAAGTGAATTTGTGGTAGCTTCCCAAGAGACATCTCTAAAGTGAGCCCTTTGTTCCTATATATCATCATTCACTGAGAAGTGGATTTAAAATCCCTCCTGATTCCCAGGTCAGACCATTTCTTCACATCAAATGCAATCCCTCTTTCCTTATTTGCTTGTCTTGTTAGCAATTCTAACTGTTCTGATGAGAACTTAGTGGTCACTTCCTACATCAGCACTTGCAAGAGCTCATGTATCCAGCAGTGATATTCTCCATTATCTGCTGATAGCAATGTGAGCCAATTGTTTCTCCTTAATTCCATTGTTTGACTTCCATGTTAATTTGTGTTTCCTGCAATGAGGGAAAAGTGTCCCCCCAGTTAACAGATTATTCATACTACACAGCTTAGTAAATCTTTTACTGTTTTCCATCCACTCCTCAATACTGGGTTTACCCATGCAATGTTCATATCCAAGGTTGTCATTGTCAGTTCAGATATTCATAATCATACATAACCAGAACAATATTGTAAGCATGGACTTGGTTTAGTACAGCTTGCAACTTGCTGTAGACCGCATCTTTAACTTGTTCATCATAGTCATTGGTAGGTACATGACACTGGATGATGGTTACTTTTCATGATTAGGAACAAAATGTGCTCCTATAATTTGAGAGTCAACTGGTTCCCACTCCTGTAGAGATTGTGTTGTCTTTTTGTCGAGGAGTGCTCTAGCACCCTCTGTGACTGGAAGAAAGGTGAGATCTGTGAGAATCATCTTGCTTTCTTGAATAAAATACTGTGATGCCATCTGAATGAAATGTTCCATATCCAGTCCATCTCATTTCACTCACTGCAAGAATACCAATATTGAACTGAATCATTACTCTAACTACTTGACACAGTTTCCCTGTGTCCCCTATGGTTCTCACATTCCAGCATCCAATTCTAGTTTTAGCTGATAGGATCTCTTGTTTGAGGCAATGAACTGCCTTATGGGTTTGGTCCACCCTCTCCATACCTTCATTAGAATTCATTTGTTGTTGATTCAGTGATTCTGAGTGGTTGGTTAACTAAGTGATTCTGAGTGGTTGATTTAATTGGGGATTGATCCTGCTTTGAGCAGAGGGTTGGACTAGATGACCTCCTGAGGTCCCTTCCAACCCTGATATTCTATGATTCTAAGAGAGACTCTTATCAGGGTTGTTTCTATAACTGTGATTCCTTCATCTGCTACCTTAAGGACGTGCCTGGTAACTTAGTATGCCCAAGGTACTGGTGTTAGCTTACATCCTGAGCAGGGCATACTCAGCATCAGTGAGTTGGGAAAGGGGGATCAGAATGCTGAATCCATTAACATTCTGCGCTATCTCCCAGTTTCAACAGCGAAGCTGATGGAAATCAAAGAAGCTATTGAAAAGGGAAATCCAACTACAGACAGTCAAGAAAGCAATACTAGCAGGGTGGACAAAAGCCAAAAGCCAAGTACCAGCAGGAGCAAAACCATATTTTCAAATTAGAATTCAGCTGAGAGTGTGGATGGAATCATCATTCGAGGAAAAAGAGGTGTTGTTCCCACTTCACTAAGTAAAGATGTAATGGAAAAAATGCATACTTGCTACCAATGAGGGGAGATCTGTTGCAGCTAGAAGGATGGAAATACCACTGAGAGGAGATGGCCAACAATCAGAGAAAACAGGCACTAGTATACAACAGGTCAGCCAAGGACCTACCAGCCCTGGAGACAGGCGTTCCTGTGAGGATCCAGCCATTAGAGAGATATCAGAAGGAGTGGACGAAAGGAATCATGAGGGTTGCAGTGGCACCCAGGCCATATGAGGTGACTATGCAAAAGGGACAAGCGACTGAAGGAACAGGAGACATAAGCCAGCAGACAAATCCCAAAGAGAGCCTACAGAGACCATCACAGAACAGAGAGACAGAGAACCATCCAGAAGCCAACTCCACAGGAAGGGAGGAGACTCCACACAGAGAAAGTTTGTTAGACTCAGAGCCAGGTGACAGGGAGACAGAAATAGCTTGGTCTCCTCCTCAGTTGAGGGACCTATCTTAAAGACTATGTAAGTAGCTGAGTCTGTGAATGAGATAAGAGTCCAACATGGCTGTATGATAGCAATCTCTGGCCAAAGGAACACGGAATGGGGGTCTGGGCATCAATTATTTGCTTTAATTTTTATATTAAAATGTTTTTAAAATAGGGAAGACTCATCATGATCAGTGGAACTGGAGTCGGAAGGCCACTGTTCCATGGAGGGACCATTATTGATGGGACAACCTATAGATTAGGTAACAGGAAGAGTTAGGCTGGAAAAAGCATTCCACGAGGTTTAATAAAAGGTTCACTTGTTCAGCTTAAACTGTATTCAGCTTCATGCTTCGTGAATGAAACTTAGGGTGGCACAGGATGAAACTGCTGAAGTTTAATCATAATGAAGGGAATATTTCTTCTTTCTATTTTATGTTATGTCAAGGGCACCTACAGCAAATAGAGAGATGCCCTTTTTACTTTGCATAAATCTAAATAAAGAAGGAATCTATGGCATAAGTAGGATCAAATATTCAATATTTTCTGTAACAAATTAAAATTGCACATAGTTATTGCAGTTTTATTTCTAGATGGTTGGATCAATATGTGAATTTGAAGCTCAGGCTGAGCATATAAATTAAAGCTGCCTGGGGTGAACTTTAACTTGCTGAATTCTGTTTTCAGATTTGCTTACTTCTTTCCAGAGAAGGATGAAAACTAGTTTGTTTGAGCATATTTCTCCCTATTTCACTTGGTACATGTGGCTTAAAGGGCTCAGAGTACTGAGCACCTCCTTTGAGTCCCGAAAGCCCTTACACCGCACTGATTTCAGGGTGTACACGCTTCACAGGATTAGGCCCTTAAAAGAATTCACAACCTCCCTCACCTAAAGAGGCCCTCATGACAAAATTTAGTTTTGTAGATGGAAGAATAGTGATTGTGCATTACATACATAACAGGTCTATTTAATGTGACTCAAGTAATAGGTGGAGATGAGAGGAATGTAGCACAAAAAGAATAAGACAACTTAATATTCTATTCCTAATTATTTATCTAGTGTCCATATTTATAATATTGATCTCATTGGAGAGGTTATGTTGCCTTGAGGTAGCACTCATTAGGTGCTGTATCATACTCTTCTGTATACTATATACTACAGAGTTCAATTGTAATTCGGCATCAATTATATAAAATAAAGTATTACTATTGGGATTTTTAATTTTTTTTTAATACAACTCTGAAACTGAAGTTGAACTGCTAAAGTGACATTCTTACACACTAAGTTTTCCTATAAAGATAAATACAATGGTATGTTTTTTCACCAATAAAACTATTTCAATGCTATTTTATTTCTTTCCGTTGCCTGGTAGCTCACCTGTCTCCTAAGGTTTATCTACTCATTCTGAATAAGACCCTGAGAATGCAATTAAGGGTCATGCACGTGGACTGAGGAGTCAGGGATAAGGAATTAATTTCTTAGTTTTCTTTCCCTGGGCTACAAATTGGTTTGCAAGTTACTATTCAGTGGAACAACCCAGAGCTCAGAGGAAAAGCAAAGCTGCTACAGCTACACTCCATTATCAGGAAAAAAAGGATAGATTTTGTACAAACACAAAAACATCTATTACTAGTATAGTATGTTTGAGACCAGTTCAGGACTTTTCAGTACTTTTCAATAACAGAATAGTTTTATAATATTTAAAGAGCAGGCAGACAGTTCTGTTACTTTCATATACTGTATATTTTGGGAGTTCACATCATTAACATGGATTTCTCTCCTTTAAGCTATAGGTAAGTTGAAAATTAATATAGCAAAAGCAGAATTTTGGAATTAATTTGCTCGTTCTGGAACACAGATCCACAGTTCATTTTCTATTTCCTAACTTGTATCAATGGCCCTCAGATCTGACCTACTGTGTTAGAGACTGTCTGACACTACAACCTGAATCTAAATGGAAAAAACCACGGCCAGTAGTCAGTGTGGAGCTCACCCAGGACCTTCCACATCAAAAGTACATGTCTCTACCTAGAGGACAATTCATTTGGTGTGAGAACGTAGCAGGCTGTGTAGTCACTGGGATCCATCACTAGACAGAGTCTGGATCATAGGACAGTGTATTTTATAAACATCCCATACAGATCTAGCTCTAAAGTTTGGGACTTTTGCCTTGTTGTACAATGGGCACAAGTCACATCTCTCCATTGTACTGCTGTAAAGAAGGGAGATAAGAAAGGTAACTGCCACAAAGGGTTGATTGTTTAAAAAAAATTAATTGATGGGGCTGATTTCCATTAGCACTCTTACCAGACCCTACTGACGAACACAAACAGCACATGAACTTGGAGAAAGCTCAGGATCAGTACTCTTTGGACCAGTCCAGCCTCTCTCAGAAGTTGATAAACTGCAGTGAGCCATCCTTTTAGGTAGTTTTTGCCCTATGCATTGTTTTTCACGTCTTCAATAAGAGTTAATGCCACTTCAATGTATCACGCTTGACTTCTTTCTTCCAGCATTCCCCTCTTCTCCAGATCTAGACTTAAACATTGAAAAGACTGGGACAAATAAGAGGGCTGTTTCCTTCCACTCTCCTAGCGGTTAGGGTCAGTATTGCAGCAGGAATGAAAGAAAGTCTAGTATTCCATCAGAGGTGGTGGAATGCAGATTTGTAGAATTATCATTCTAACTGACTCCAAGGCCACAGTACTGAGATATAACATAAGCTCCAAGGACTTTTGTGATGCAGTGGGGCAACCTACACACCAGAACCAGTATCATCCTCTCATTCTCTCTCTCCTAGGACTCACAGTCTAGACAGGTATACTCTATTAGTTCTTCCTCTTCTAAGTTGGATCTAATACAAACCCCTGTTCAGAGTCCTGACACAAACATAATTAAATAAATCTGACAATGATCTATAGCATATGCCTAGGATCACTCTACGTGAATATGATGGGAGAAAATTAATGGTAAGTCTGTCCCTGGCCTTCACTATTTCAACAGGATAATTTTTCTAGCAATGATGTATTAGGCAAATGGATTGGAAAGAGAAATGGATTATTAAAGTGGCCTAGATAGGAAAAGGTTTAAATATGTCCACAGACTGTTCTATCACTCTTCCTGAATTAATCCAAAGCACAGTGACTTAATCACATTCATCCTCCTGTCCCTCCTTACTAAAAAGTTACCCTCATCCAAAGAGTGAACAGGAATAATGACATATGATAAGCTGACCAACCACACAGTGATAATAAGCAATAGTAAATAGATACAGCAAACACAGGTGACAAGTAATCCACAGACTGAAGTCTGGTTGCATGAACAAATTAACAAAAATCAAAGTCTTTTCATGAACCATTTGTGAAGAGAGAGAGAGAAGGAGAAATTTGTTGATTGATTCACTCCGAATAGTTCACCCAGCTTTACTCATATCACTTTCTCATCCAATGAGTCTTCTACCTCATTCAAAACTATACTGCACTGGAACTCCAAGGCTGGACAATGAATGGCTATCATTATTCTATCACTCCCTGTATTAATTAATTACTGAGCCATCCTGTCCTTTACCCTTCCTGTCCCTTCTGCCCCTTTCTTCACAATCCAAATGCTTTTCATAAAGCAGAAAAACATCAGCATGTCTCCTTTCCATTTCTCTGCCTGCCTTTTTCTCACCTTACTGTTCCCAAGTTTAACTGGAGAGTTTTTAAGTGCCCTCACAGAGGGCCCTCAACCAGCAGCTCTGCAGAACTGTATTTGAATAATTCATCAGACTCAATCTTACAGAGTGACTAATGTGCTAATTATACAGAAGACTCATTTTATAAGGTTGGTCTGTTGCTCAGTGCTAAACATCACTATAAAATATTCATATGGTATTTGGGGATTTTCAGAAAACTGCTAATATGATAGACATCTGTAAGGGTGGATACTTTTCTTATAGCCACAGTTCTATTTCAGTGAATAGGTTTGTCACCAATCCAACACCCAAGCCAATCTGGTAGATAGCTAAAATATACTGTTACAATATTGTACCGAAGTAAGAGGAATAGTCTCAATTTTTAACATTATAAAGAGGGATAAAAAGCAGCTTATCAAAAATGAAGGTCTCCTGTATTTATCAAGGCCTCCCTTAAACTACTATCCAGTCCATACTTAATAGACTATGTGGAAATACCTTTTAGGAGATTTTGTTATTTTTAACTTTGGATGTGCTATATGGATCATGTAATTCATAAAGGTGGCCGTAAGTCATTTCTAACTGTACACACTTTAACTGGACCTTAGTGTGAAGAAATGTGCAGTTTGTAGTTTTTACCAGAAGGTGGAGCCTAGCTGAAATAAACAAGAAAGTTTCTCATATTCATTATTAGGGTAGGGTTTTCTCTCCTAGCAACATTCCCTGCAACTGGGTAAGGGAAGCAGAAGGAGAGCTACATCAGTAGGAGATTGGCAGAGAAGTAGAGTAACTAAGTGTCCAGGGGCAAGATCAGTAGCTAGTAAGTAAGTCTGTGGTAGTGACTCCTGGAAATCAAGCTGATCTAAAAACACTGAAGAGCTGAAGCAATAAAAGTAAAATACAAAGGAGCTTCTTTAGTGATAACAAAATCTACCTACTATTTCTGGGATATTGAAATATGTTTGGAACTCTCTTGCAAAGCCAAGATGAAGCAAGACAAGATAAGCAAACATCCAATAAAAGTCCCACTTTAGCTCTAAGACCCAAAAAAGAGAAGGAGTGATTAACAGACACAAAAAGTAAATCAGTCAAAATCCCACAGAACCAAGTACCTCAGTTAATACACGTGGGTAACAAAAGAACCTAGAAGAGTCACAAGATAGAGAGTCTAATCCAAGAATCTCTAAGGGGAGAAGAAGAAAGTGAAGGGTAATTGTACTGACCATAACAGCCAAACAGGGAGTGTGGATTCACTTCACTGGGGAAGCAGCAGAGGTACCATGCACTGATCAGATGGGATCTTCATCATCGTCCAGAAGCCACTTCAGAAAACAAAAGCAAGCACTAGCACTAGCAGTGAGAAGAACAAATCACAGCAGAGCCATGTGTGGCTGATCTCTGAACCATCCATTTGCCATGAGGGGTAAATCTGGCATATTGGATTCAAAGAATTGGCCATTTATTAGATCTGGGCAAACTACTCACAGCGAACAACTTATGAGAGAAGTTTTGCCCTATCCTTCTTTGGAATGGTCTGCAAATAAGCAAATAGGGTTTATCCAAATATATCTCTTTTGTTCATGAGCTGTTCACTATCAGTAAATTCCTTAAAATGACCATGTCAGTGAACTTGCCCTCTAGAATGTTCACAGAGGGCAAACCCAAACTGGACACAATGATATTCATTTAAAAATGTTAATAAATGTTTGCAACCATGTTTTTTGTAGCACCTCGTCTTTACTCAGTCTTTGTTCTGGCAAATGCCTATAACTTTAAGGCCTCTTTTACATCACTGACTTCAGTGGAGTTACTCCTGATTTACACCAGTGTACATAAGAGTAGAATCAGGCCTTGGGAAATTAAAAATTCTTTCTGGATTCATTGAGAATGTCCTGACTGATGAAGTCATCAGATGATTGATGGAAAAAACCAACAGTATGTATAGCACACACAGGCCCAGATTGTGCCTGCAAAGCACAATGGCTCCAATGGCTGGTATGGAGTGAGAAAGGCATGGTGGTCCCAGTTCCTTGATCCCCCTCCCTGTCTCCTCTCATGTGGCAGTCCTTCTGCTCAGTACAGCGTATGTGGATTGCAGCTGTGCCTGGGCATGAGACATATGCAGGGCCGGCTCCAGGCACCAGCTTTCCAAGCAAGTGCCTGGGGCGGCATTCAGAATGGGGCGGCAGTCCATGTTCCGCAGCGGCAATTCAGCGGCAGCTCCGCCGTTCTTCCTGCCATGGCGGCTTTTGGATGGCAGCTCGGCCGCTCTTCCGGGTGCTGCGGCAATTTGGCAGCGACTGCTTGGGGCAGCAAAATTGGTGGAGCCGCCCCTGGAGACATGAGAGGGAAGATTCCTTGTACCATGCCTATCCCTGCCATGATGCTTGGTCCAGGCACAATCTAGCCTTCAGGATTGTTATCTTTTACGAAACAGTAAGTAATGAATCTATGCACATGGTAGTAGTTTGGAGCACAATGTAAAAAACTTGGCGCCTTCATAATTGGATACTGTGTGGGAGCATTGGGCTAATTAGAGAGTCAAGAGGGAGGCAGAAGCGGATTTTTTTTATCAAAAATAGTACTGTTAATTGAAGGAAGTACCAGTTTTGCCAATAATTAGGCTCTTGGTTGCCCTAATATATTTTATGCTTGATCTTTATACCAGAGTGCGGTGCTGACCCTACATATACATTTTAATAGTGGAAAAGGCAGGGATTTACAGGTTTTATTTGGGGAGAGTTATATTGCCCAGGTGTCAGATGTCTGTGACAAGTCCTGCTGTACTAAAGGAGTGGAGAATAATTATCTTTGTGAATGAGAAATGCTGGGATCTATGGCTAACAGCACAGCATGGGAGGAGGGAGCAGAAACTCACTTCTGAGGCAGGTGGAATGAGTGATGTAATAAGGTCCAAGAAGGATCTAATTCCCTGTTACAAATCTACAGTGTTTGTCTAATTCTCCAGACACCTGGACTTGAGGAGCTTTGGCTCAGCAGATTTGTTGTGCAAATTTAGTTAACAATTAGTATGAGACTTTATGTGGCTTTATCAGGAAAAAGAAGTTTTGCACAATTTGCTCCCAGCATACTTATCTCTCATCTAAGGGCACTTTTGGTTTCATATCTTCTATTTATATAGACACATGCACACACTCACACATTATATAGTGGAATGAAATGTCCTGTTATTTGGCATACCTCTTCACGTCTGGGAAATTTGAACAGGTGGTACTTGGAGTAAGAAAGGGTATAACAGAAAAGTCTTTATATTTAATGCTTTTACAATTTAAAAGGCCAGTGATTAGCAGCCAGTATACAAGCAGGTTGTATGAATTGGATCACAGAAAAATGTGGTAAATATTTCTTTGAGTATTTGCAGATTTCCAGTTAGTGCTATTTAACAGAGATAAAAACACAGCATACCAACACAGAAGGTATTATTGGTCTGGCACACTGCTGGATTGTCCACTCTGACTTACTGATAAGGATTTTTTAAAAATACTTTTACACATTCAGAAAACAGCTTATTCCCAGAAGACAGGGTTTTTAGAAGAGACAGCATCCTTTGCAGCATTAGAACAGCTTGGTATTGGTGCAATAGGATCATCCCAGCCTAGGGGACCATCCAGTGCCACAGATTCTGAGCTATTGCTTCTCCTTGCAGCCAGGGTAGTGTACAGCCAGGAGACAGGGAGTGTGGTTCAATTTATCTGATTCCAAGAACCTATGGCTTCCACAACAGCCTGTTCAGGCCAATGGCAGCTGGTATGGAGTGGCCCCAGATGTGAGTGGCTTAAAGCCACCCTTGCACCCTAACTAGAGAGCTACATTGGCTGCTTCTTGCCCTTTCTGAGAGCCTGGGCCAAACTTTCATTTGGCTCACATAGTTTTGAAACCATTAGGTTCACATTAAGATTCATGTTTCATGTGTACTGATTCCTGCACAGGCAAACCACAAAGTGAAGCTGTCTGTGTTATGTATAGTCATGTGAGGATCCAGAAGGCTTTTCAAGGGGAGAGAAATCTCCACTTGTGGATTCTTATGGAGATTTTTTCTCCTAAAGTCCCTTCCCATGGTGTTCTTGGTGCAGTGGGTCAAGCTGATTATGTGACTGTGACTGGGTGTACCAACCCCACAATGGCCCAGTAATGGCTAACCACCCACTTTGGGCCCAGGAGGCCACGCCCCCCATGCCCTTGCTTGGAATGCTCCAGTTGGATGCAGTATATAAAAGGAAGTGGCTCGGTTCAGTTTGGGCTGACTGAGGAGGAGCACGAACACACACTGCAGGCTCCTGCCAGGGAACTGCTAGACCTCCAGTGTGCAGAGTCTGAATGTGCGAAATCCACAGTGGGACCCCTGTCAACTGCGGAGGATGAGGGAGATGGAAGGCCATTAACCCTGAGAAACTGCAGGATCCGGGAGCAAGGGTAGGAAGCAGCCCAGGGACCGCATTTGTCGAGAAGGGGGCCTGAACCTGAAGCAAGGACTGCTGGGTCAGGACCCAGTGGATTACGGTGAGCTCAGGTTTCCCTATCCCTATCCCCACCTACCACTCAGCCTCGCTGCCCAGAAGAATAGGACAATTCCATAGACTCCAGCCACTAGGCCACACTGTCCTGAGGACAAGGGTGGCTCCATGGACCTGGGCTGTTAGGCCTCACAGGGCCAAAGGCAAGGAGCCACCATCACCAGAAGGGGGTGATCCCCCCTTTCTTTCCCATGATGACCTGATACCCTGCGACACATGGTAAAGAATGCAGCCACCAACCAGGGCCTGATAAGGGGTCTGAGCAGGGGACAATAGACAACGAAGCTCCACAGCTGGTATGGAGATGCAGAAGCTCTTGAAATGGATGCTGGAGAGCCAGCAGCAATAGGCGGCCCAATAACACCACCACCAAGCCCAGCTGTTGCAACAAATAGCCACCCAGCAACAAATACAAATGGCACAACATCAGGAACAATAACTGTTGGTCCAGGAGCTAGCCACACAACACCAGGCACAGCAGGAGTCCATGGTTCAGCAGATAGTGGCACTGATACAACCAACTGGACAGCCCAGCACTGCGCCGGCAGGACCAGGGACTGAGAACATCCTGACAGGTTTTCTGGTAAAACTAGCCAAAATAGGGCCCGGCAATGACCTAGATGCATTTCTGTTCACCTTTGAGCAGGTCACCATCACCGCTTTATGGCCCCCAGAGGTCTGGCCACTCTGGTCGCTCCATATTTGACCAGACCTGCGCAGACTGCCTATCGGAATTTGGACCCGCAGAATGCTTTGGACTACCCCAATGTGAAAGCAGCCATCTTGTACCACATTTGTATTGGCCCCAAGACTTACCAGCCGTGATGCCACTGGGAGAGAGATCTCCTGAGGCCCAACCATGGGCAGTGGCCCAATGCCTCTGAAACTACTGCTGGCAATGGCTAAGCCCCAAGAAGTTGACTGTGACCCAATTACAGAGGTGGTCTTATTGGAACATTTCACTTAGATTCTTCCCACTGGGGGGAAGGAGTGGGTGCAACACCACTGCTCAGCTACCCTCAGAGATGATTCCTTGATGGAGGACTACCTGGCCACCAAGGGCCCCGAACAATGGTCCCTTAAACTTGGGAGCTCCAGAGATCAGGGCTGGCCACCAATGGAGGATAATACAGGCCTGAAGGAGGGAGATCCCCAGAACAAACCTGGACTGTGGATGACAGCCCCAGCCCAAGGAAGGGGCTGACCTGCAGGTCCCACTCACTGTGAGGAAGAGGCCTGCTGGGTGGCCCCCGGAATACTGAAACTGGGCACACTGATGGGAGCACCAAGGAGCAGATGCTATCAATGTGGCCAGGAGGGGCACTTCAGGTGCAAGTGCCTATTTATGGATTGCAGCTATGGCCAAGCATAGGTAGGTGGCCACCGGGCCTCACCCCAGAAAAGGGAGCAGACCAAACTCCTGATCCCTCTGCAAGTCAATGGCAGCCTAGTGACAGCCCGGGTTGACTCGGGGTACAGACACTTGTCCAGACCAGCCTGGTCGAGTTCCTGGATCTGGCAAGGGCTCCTATCCATCTGCAATGCATCCATGGGGATGTGCAGCCATACCAAACTGCCAAGGTGCGGCTAGAGGTGGGGCATCACAAGTAAATCATAGAATCATAGATTTTAAGGTCAGAAGGGACGGTTATGATAATCTAGTCTGACTTCCTGCACAACGCAGGCCACAGAATCTCACCCACCAACTCCTGTAACAAACCCCTACTTATGTCTGAGCTATTGAAGTCCTCAAATCGTGTTTAAAGACTTTAAGGTGCAGAGAATCCTCCAGCAAGTGATCCGTGCCCCACGCTGCAGAGGACGGCGAAAAACTCCCTTGGCCTCTGCCAATCTGCCCTGGAGGAAAATTCTTTCCCGACCCCAGATATGGTGATCAGCTAAACCCTGAGCATGTGGGCAAGACTCACCAGCCAGTCACCCAGGAAAGAATTCTCTATAGTAACTCAGATCCCACCCCCTCTAACATCCCATCACAGGCCATTAGGCATATCTACTGCTAATAGTTGAAGATCAATTAATTGCCAAAATAAGGCTGTCCCATCATATCATCTCCTCCATAAACTTATCAAGTTTAGTCTTGAAGCCAGATGTGTCTTTTTCCCCTACTGCTTCCCTTGGACGGCTGTTCCAGAACTTGACTCCTCTGGTGGTTAGAAACCTTCATCTAATTTCAAGTCTAAACTTCCCGATGGCCAGTTTATATCCATTTGTTCTTGTGTCCACATTGGTACTGAGATTAAATAATTCTTCTCCCTCTGTGGTATTTATCCCTCTGATATATTTACAGAGAGCAATCATATCTCCTCTCAGTCTTCTTTTGGTTAGGCTACACAAGCCAAGCTTTTTGAGTCTCCTTTCATAAGACAGGTTTTCCATTCCTTGGATCATCCTAGTAGCCCTTCTCTGTACCTGTGTTGGGTCGGCCTGGCCACGACACTGACATACCCAGTGATCTTAGGGCACGAGTGGTGGTGGTTTGGGGATGTCTCGTATGAATGAGGCGGGACAAACACCCAGAGGAGAGGTTTCAGAGTAACAGCCGTGTTAGTCTGTATTCGCAAAAAGAAAAGGAGTACTTGTGGCACCTTAGAGACTAACCAATTTATTTGAGCATAAGCTTTCGTGAGCTTCAGGAACCCAGGGCCAATGAGAGGGGGCTCCTGCATCACAAGGAAACTGAAGGGCTCAGCCGGCCAGCCTGAAACTACACCTTCCCGAGACTGGGACCCAGGACAAAGTCAGACCCAAGTGGCTAATGGTCAATGTGGACTTTTTGAGGGAACAGTGGGAAGACCTGACCTTAAGCCAGGCCTGGGAGCAAGTGGCTGATCCCAAACGTGAGGGAGGTACTGACCAATATGTCCCCTGGGGGCCCCGCTTTGAGGTCCACAACCATCTGTCCCACGTGGTCAAAGGTCCCCAGATTCAAAAGGAACTCCAACAACTACTAGTGCCTTGGCAATTCCGATGGGGCCTGCTGCATTTGGCCCACTCAGTGCCCTGGGCTGGGCATCCAGGTCGGGAGAAGACTTTGCAGTGAGTGGTACTGTGATTTTTCTGGTCTAGCATGCAAAAGGAGGTGCAATATTTTTGCACCTTGTTCCCAGAGTGTTAGCAAGCCAGTGTGAAGGGTCCCCTGACACTACTCCCAATGGTTGTGGTACCCTTCAAAAGAATTGGCATGAGCTTGATCCCTTGAGAAGAGTGGGTCAGGGTTCCACCATTTACTTGTAGTTTCGGATTATAGAACCCGGTACCCCGAAGCCATCCCATTGTGTACGACCACAGCTCCTGCCATAGCCACCAAAATCCTCAAGATCTTCACCAAGTTCTGGATACCACAAAGTACAAGACACTAATGAACAGAGGGACTAATGATGTCAGAACTGGGCCAACTGATGAATATCGGAGCCCTCAAAATGTCAGTATACCACCCACAAATCGACAGCCTGGTAGAGAGGTTCAATGGGACGTTGGACGTGATGCTAAGGAAGTTTGTCGACAATGACCCATGGCACTGAGACAAGCTGCTACCCGCGCTCTTGTTTGCTGTGCAGGAGATTTTCCAGGCCTCCACAGGGTTCTCCCCATTCAAACTTCGCTACAGGACACAACCCAGGGGGATCTTAGACTTGCTACAGGAGACTTAGGAAGAGCAGGAGTCCCAGGTCAAAGGGTCCATTCCCCATATCTTATGACTTCCTGAACTCCTCCAGGAGAATTTATATCAGGCACAGTGAACTCAGGAGCTCCAGTATATCTGGAGGACCAAACTACGAACCTTTGACCCTGGGGACAGTGTCCTATTTTTATTACTGCTGTCCAAGTCCATGCATTTTGCCAAGTGTCAGGGGCCAGTCAAGGCTATTTGAAGGGTAGGACTAGTTGACTACAAAATCCATTTGTCTGGGCAACGGCAGGACATCCAGGTATACCTGTCAACCTCCTGAAGACCTGGAAAACCTGAGAAGTCTTGCTAATCATCCCATATCCCCCTGAACCAGAGCTGGGGCCTCTAGCCATTGAGCCACCCAACGCAGCACACATCTTGATAGGACAAGATCTCAACCCAGAACACCTACAACTGCAACAACTGGTCCAGTCCTTCCCCACCATGTTATGGCCTCACGGTGGGCAGGTGGACAGATGTGACCTGTCACCACATAACCACCAGCCCAGGACAGAAGGTTCGAAAAGATGTGGGAAGCTGTCTGGAAGAAGCCTGATGCAGTCTAACTCTGGGGGTTGTGAAAGAATCCAGGAACAAGTGGCGAGACCCCCATCATCCTAGTCCCAAAACCCAATGGGACGATAAGGTTCTGCATAGACTTCCAGAAGGTCAGTGCCATTTTGCGCTTCGATGCCTACCCAATGCCCAGAATTAACAAGCTGCTCCAGTGACTGGGGAAGGCTAAATTTATATTTACCCTAGATTAAACCAAAGGTTACTGGCAGATACCCATGACCCTGACATCTTGGGATAATAGGGCATTCTCTACACCGTTCAGCTTTTACGAGTTCATCACCAGGCCACCTTCCAATTGCTGCTGGGCCAATTTTTGTGGCCATACCACCAGAATGTGGCCACTTACATTGATGACATCATGGCCTACAGCCCTGGCTGGGAGGAACACCTGCAGCACCTTAATACTGTGTTGCAAGCCCTTGGGGAGGCTGGGCTGACCACAAACCTGGCTAAGTGCCATTTTGGAGAAAAAGAGGTGACATATTTGGGGTGCAGGGTGGAGAGGGGCTAGTTGCATCCCTTAGTAAACAAGGTACAAGCCCTGAGGGACTGTCTGGTCCCTACGACCAAGAAACAGGCAAGGCAGTTCTTCAGGTTAGTGGGGTACTATCTATGTTTCATGCTGGATTTTGCTGAAGAGAAGGGCAGCTTCATAGACTCTGGCTGCTAGGTCTTGCAGGCCTGAAGATGAGAAGCCACCATCACCAGAAGGGGGTGATTCCCCCTTCCTTTCCTGAAGGCCTGATGCCCCGTGACAGTGACATAGTTTTTTTTTTTCTTAGGTACCTATATAAGAACAAAGAATGATTAACAAAGAGCTTGAGCTAGGAAATGCCATATTGGGAAGGAGAAATATAAGCACCTGTCTCTTCTTATGGGGAAAATTAGTTGGAGGAAAGGTTAGCATTATTCGAGAACCCTAGAGCCTGAAGACTGGTGTTAGGACCTACTGTGAGGTTTGAGAACATGGGAGATTATGGTCTTTGAATAAAGCTTTAGGTATATTTGTTAGCTACTGCTGGCATTCTGACCCCTTTGCTCTATGAGAGTGACCAAGTTATTACTTGAGGTTTAGTGTGTCAACCTCTGTGTATTCTGAACCCTGATTGTTGAGGGTATATAATGCTGTTGAGTTGGACAGCTTATATCTGTGGTTTAATTTCACTGTAATTCTCTGAAGACACTGCTTTCTCTCAGCAATGTATTTATTGTGAATATTGTGTGATAAACCCAACAGAATTTACAAGCAAAGCCATGCTCATGGAAGATATAATGTTAATTAGCTTCAAATAAAGCCCAAATGTATGTGGAAAAGCTAATCTTTTACTTTTTGATTTCATTGCTTGTTAGGCTTCTGTTCATATTTACCAGTTCTAATATATATACAGAGACAAACAAAAAATGTGTACTGTGGCTGTTGCATTACAAATTGTTGGTAGATCATTCATTTTACATATTTTTTTTAATTAATTGTACTTTTTTGTTTGTTTCCTTTTGGAAATGTTTTTGTTTACTCTTATCAAGAATTTTTTCAGTTAAACACTGAGAGACAGCTCCTTTAGATCCAACACAAAAATCAAAAATTACAATGGTACCAGAATAGATGCAGTTAGATTGTTCCTAAGTGGAGACAATTAGGAAACTAAGAAAGAAAAAAAATAGAAAAGAAAGGGTTATTACAGCACTATATACACGTTATTACAGCACCATATACAAGTCACCCTGATATGGTCAAAGTCAGAAAATCTTCACCTACACAAAAAAGAGCTGATAGCAAATAAAATGAGAAAAGTTGGTTCAAGAACAGATGACGTGTATCCCAAACATGAGAAAATGAGTCCATGTGAATATTTAACTTCTTGGAAATCTTTTCACATTCTTGTATTAAGAATGGATAGGTTAAAGTATGTACTACAGAGAAATCCTTTCAGATTTGGAAGGTGGCACTGATCTTTCTTCCACTGGAGTCAAGGGGGTAAAATGCTGTAACGGAGATCAGAAACAGACTCCTGATTTTGCAAAGGGATAACCATAATTCCTGCTGAAGTCAGAGTTTGTGGGTATACTCCATGGCAGGACTGTGTCTTACCGCATGCATGCCTTTTAACGGTCCTTTCATTCACTTTACCCCCCAAGTTGCTGAACATTTCACACAAAATTTGGTGTCCCTTTTTTTATTATTGAAATTTAGGGACACCTGTAATAAAGAATCATGGAACTGATGCTATAGAAAAGAGTTAATTTACACTAAAGGAAAGAATCCCACCATATTTTAAGTGTCCTGTGAGAATAATTTTCTTGTGTCCCTCATTTTGGGTCTTTGTCACACATCACATCCCACATTTGGGGCCGGGTGGGCTGAGGGGTATGGTAGTGTATATTTAAAAACGGATTGTTTTACGCCCTGTGACTTAGGTGTAGTGAAGGATAAGAATAGTCTGGTTCGTATTAGATTATTCACTGTTCTACTCTTTTTTAGTATCCTTTTCCCTCCAACCTTAATTTTTAATAATCTTAAAATGTGGTTTAATGCAGATTAGCCCTATAGGAAAAGAAAAAACCCTGGGTCCTTATGTAATTTCTAGTTTTTTAAATATCATCCTCTGTGACAAAGAATAAGTTATATTCAATCCTTAGGTTTTCTTAAAGGCCTAGAGATCTCGACCAGGATCCCGCTGTGTTACAAAAGACTGATTTTTTCACCTTATGCCAATCTATGAAGTGCAAAGGATACATTCCCTCAGTTGGGTTATGGCAAATCACTTTTTGCACTTCACACTGGTAGCGTTAATGTTTATTTCCTAATTGTATTATATTTGTTTTAACTGTTTGCCAGGGTACAAAGCTGGCATATGTCTGACTACATTATAAATTTTACAAAGCTGTTAGCATTCTGTAACGAATCAAAATGCACTCTTCACTGATCTTTTATCACCAAAGGCCCCAGTCATCCATTCAAGACTGAAACTGGCAGACTATTTAGTGTGCCCTAAGTATAACTTTGAGCCAGCAGGAGCTAGAGCTTTCTGTAATTATGCTCCCTGATTGTTGAATCTGCTCCCTATTGAGACTGGAAGAGCAGCATCTGTTGTGACATTTAGACTAAAATTAAAGAGGTGCACAAGTTTGCTGAAGCATTTAACTAAAAGGAATTGTTTTAATTCTTTTTTCAAAAACAGAAAAATGAAGTTTCAAAAGAGAATATTGGAGAGTTAGAGTTCATTTTGTTAAATTATTAATTATTATGTTATATATTTCCAATGGTGTACTAGGAGAGAAAAAGGATTAACCAAAGTAGCCTGTCCCATAGAATGTATGTGGTAGAAATATTTTTAAAAAGATTAACGGGGCCATGGGAAGAATGGCTCCAATTGCACCCTTATTAGCTAAGGATTCTCCCCTTTCTAATTTATATCAGTTGTGTGTATGCAGATAAGGGCTATTTTTGCCCCTAAGAAGTGTAAAATATGAAATTGTATTCGGTTATATCTTTAAAAACTAAGACAAAATCTCACTAAAATTTATCGCATTAAATTGGAAAGGGAGTTTTTTTCCAGGGTTACCCAGGTCACATGGTCTATATACCACAAATTCATATTATTGTGACCTTTTTGCTACATTCTCACTTTTGAGCAATCAGTCTTATAGCAAGTGCACATGCTTTCAGCAAGCAATTTGCTCATGCGGTGTTTAGTTTATATTAGGTCACAAAGGTCTCCCAGGAGAAAATTTTTACACCATTGGGACAGGCTATATTTGAGAACTATCGTTGTTCTTATTTTTCCCTTAGCGGAATTTCCATACAAAATTAAACAGATCTCAGATGTCTTCTTCAGAATTCTAACATCAGCCTGTCTTCACTACACACCCCTAACTTTAAATCTCCACAGCCTAACTTTTTATTCAGCTTGATCTCCAAAAAGAGTGTACTACTGCTGTACAGTGTCTTACTAGTAAAAAAAAAAAAAAAAAGAAGAGTTTGAAGAACAGCTAGCCAAAAACTTAAAAGGTAATAACAAAATGTTTTTTAAGTACATCAGAAGCAGGAAGCCTGCTAAACAACCAGTGGGGCCCCTGGACAATCGAGATACAAAAGGAGTACTTAAAGGTGATAAAGTCATTGTGGAGAAACTAAATGAATTCTTTGCTCCAGTCTTCATGGCTGAGGATGTTAGGGAGATTCCCAAACCCAAGCTGTCCTTTGTAGGTAACAAATCTGAGGAATTGTCACAGATTGAAGTGTCGTTAGAGGAGGTTTTGGAATTAATTGATAAACTTAAGAGTAACAAGTCACCGGGACCAGATGGCATTCACCCAAGAGTTCTGAAAGAACTCAAATGTGAAATTGCGGAACTATTAACTATGGTTTGTAACCTGTCCTTTAAATCAGCTTCTGTACCCAATGGTTGGAAGATAGTTAATGTAAAACCAATATTTTAAAAGGGCTCTAGAGGTGATCCCGGCAATTACAGACCGGTAAGTCTAACGTCAGTACCGGGCAAATTAGTTGAAACAACAGTAAAGAATAAAATTGTCAGACACATAGAAGAACATAAATTGTTGCGCAAAAGTCAACATGGTTTCTGTAAAGGGAAACCATGTCTTACTAATCTATTAGAGCTCTTTGAAGGGGTCAACAAACATGTGGACAATGGGGATCCAGTGACATAGTGTATTTAGATTTCCAGAAAGCCTATGACAAGGTCCCTCACCAAAGGCTCTTATGTAAATTAAATTGTCATGGGATAAGAGGAAAGATCCTTTCATGGACTGAGAAATGGTTAAAAGACAGGGAACAAAGGGTAGGAATAAATGGTAAATTTTCAGAAAGGAGAGGGGTAACTAGTGGTGTTCCTCAAGTGTCAGTCCTAGGAGCAATCCTATTCAACTTATTCATAAATGATCTGGAGAAAGGGGTAAACAGTGAGGTGGCAAAGTTTGCAGATGATACTAAACTTCTCAAGTTAGTTAAGACCAAAGCAGACTGTGAAGAACTTCAAAAAGATCTCACAAAACTAAGTGATTGGGGAACAAAATGGCAAATGAAATTTAATGTGGATAAATCTAAAGTAATGCACATCGGAAAAAAATAACCCCATCTATACATACAATATGATGGGGGCTCTTTTAGTTACAACTAATCAGGAAAGAGATCTTGGAATCATCGCGGACAGTTCTCTGAAGATGTCCCACTGTGCCCCACACTGACAGTTAAATCAGTGCAAGTGCTTCCGGTGAGGATGCACACCACCAACGCAAGGAGCATGGTGTGGACATGCAAAAGCTATTTAATTAGTGTGGTAGCTGTATGTCGAAGTAACATAGGTTGACATAATTTTATAGTGTAGACATACCTTAGCTTATGAGACCTGACATGATTACAGTCCTAAGTGTCTAATGGGAGGCAAAGAATGTCTTTTTGACAACTGTCAATCATTTGTAGCTCAACATTTTTCTCTTATCTGGGGTTAATTGAATTCCTAATAAAACTGAAAATACCTTCAAAAATTCTTCCTTTTTTCCATCAGAAATAAAGAGATTCTCTTTTTTTTAAATACTCCTTCACAGTCTATTTAAATCCTAAGTTTTACCTGTACACCTTGCTAATTTTTGAAGCTCTTATTGTAGATGGGCTCGGGGGGCGAGGGGGAAGAGGATAAGAAATATCAGAACAAATAAACATTTCAGTGTCATGGTTTAAAAGGTTACTCCCATCATAGTCCATAGCAACTGCAGTTCCTGTTGGGTGGTGGAGTTCCCTCCCACCACCACCACTGCAAAAGAAGTTAAAGAATTTACATGTTCAACAAGAAAAGTTCCTCCATCTAATGACAACTGTATAATGTGTACACTGGAGGCTGTTGAATTCCAGAAACCCCCCCAAAAAACATGTTTGGAGAAGTTTCTTCAATGTGGAAAAAATGAGCACAGCAAGAAGTTGCTTACCTGAATGATTTCAAAGGGATTCTGAGGTTTAACAACATAGCTGGTGTGTAAGAGTTGTGGGGTAATTCAGCTGTTGGGTTCTATTTTGTGTGTGTATGATAATGGATGAGTAGTACTGTTTCAAATGTCCGTAGTTTAGGAATATAATAAATCTTTGTTTTAAATGTGCTCTGTCCAGCAAGATTCGTCATCGCCAATGGTGCAGGGCTCAGTCTGAAATACCTACTGGACTAATGATCAGTAAGATGACAGAAAAGCTTATAACCCCTCCACTTCTCAGAGCCAAATTCTCTGCTGTGAGTGAAATTCTATTGAAGTCAATACTGCTGTACTTATTTACAGCAGCAGAGAATTTGACCTTCTGTGGATAAGAAAAGTAAGGTTCAGCCTAGAAATTGGACTTTCACCATCCTATATTGTGGTTATGTATAATTTGACTTACCATTTAAAGGACTGGTGGGGGGGGGAGCGGGAAGAGATTGAGCAGCAGCATTTATTGGGCCCTTACTAACTCTAGGTGATACAGAGGATTAGTTTTCAGGGGCTCAACCATACATTTTCTTCTGTTTCAATCCACTTGGTTTTCCATTACACATTTCTCTGCAAGTTTCTGGTTCAAACAAACCTTAGATCTAAAAAAAAATACCCTCATCTGAAACTGTAGAATTTAGCTGCGTGTTGCAGAGAAACCAAATGAAATAAATTCCAACATGAAAATATACACTGGTTGACATTCACTCAAAACTGAGTCTAGGTTCACTTGAAAGGTTCATAAATCTTAAAGAATCTTTTGATTAACACAATGTGAATTTCAAGTTTGCTGTGCAACCAGAGAAGGTATGCATAATTTTAGGTTTCTCATTAACTCTTTTTTTAAGCACAACTCTAGTCCATGACAAGTGTCACTAAAAAAAAGTTGAGAAGAGGAAAATAAGGAATCTCTACTTTCTCTACATTTTTGGGCTATAAAGATAATGAGTTCCACGAGGTAGGATTAATTTAGCTGATACGAGTAATCCCAATTTAAGACAAGACCAGCCTAAACAAGTAATTGCTGAAACAACTAACTGTTGTGAATATGTTTATGATAAATAAGGGAGGCAGAAATTAATTATTGTGGGAATGTTTATAGTAAACAAAAAGAAAAGGAGTACTTGTGGCACCTTAGAGACTAACCAATTTATTTGAGCTTAAGCTTTCGTGAGCTACAACTCACTTCATCGGATGCATACTGTGGAAAGTGTAGAAGATCTTTTTGTACACACAAAGCATGAAAAAATACCTCCCCCCACCCCACTCTCCTGCTGGTAATAGCTTATCTAAAGTGATCACTCTCCTTACAATAAAAAGGAGTACTTGTGGCACCTTAGAGACTAACCAATTTATTTGAGCATAAGCTTTCATGAGCTACAGCTCACTTCATCGGATGCATGCATGTAGCTCACGAAAGCTTATGCTCAAATAAATTGGTTAGTCTCTAAGGTGCCACAAGTACTCCTTTTCTTTTTGCGAATACAGACTAACACGGCTGTTACTCTGAAACCTCTCCTTACAATGTGTATGATAATCAAGTTGGGCCATTTCCAGCACAAATCCAGGGTTTACCAAGAACGTCTAGGGGGTGGAGGTAGGAAAAAACAAGGGGAAATAGGCTTGGAATAGAGACTGGGAGTGGCTAAGTCATTATGCAAGGTAACCTAAGTTAATTGTATCCAATTTGCAAATGAATTCCAATTCAGCAGTCTCTCGCTAGAGTCTGGATTTGAAGTTTTTTTGTTGTAATATCGCAACTTTCATGTCTGTAATCGCGTGACCAGAGAGATTGAAGTGTTCTCCGACTGGTTTATGAATGTTATAATTCTTGACATCTGATTTGTGTCCATTTATTCTTTTACGTAGAGACTGTCCAGTTTGACCAATGTTCATGGCAGAGGGGCATTGCTGGCACATGATGGCATATATCACATTGGTGGATGTGCAGGTGAACGAGCCTCTGATAGTGTGGCTGATGTTATTGGGCCCTGTGATGGTGTCCCCTGAATAGATATGTGGGCACAGTTGGCAACGGGCTTTGTTGCAAGGATAGGTTCCTGGGTTAGTGGTTCTGTTGTGTGGTATGTGGTTGCTGGTGAGTATTTGCTTCAGGTTGGGGGGCTGTCTGTAGGCAAGGACTGAAAACCTGGATTTGTGCTGGAAATGGCCCAACTTGATTATCATACACATTGTAAGGAGAGTGATCACTTTAGATAAGCTATTACCAGCAGGAGAGTGGGGTGGGGGGAGGTATTTTTTCATGCTTTGTGTGTATAAAAAGATCTTCTACACTTTCCACAGTATGCATCCGATGAAGTGAGCTGTAGCTCACGAAAGCTTATGCTCAAATAAATTGGTTAATCTCTAAGGTGCCACAAGTACTCCTTTTCTTTTTGCGAATACAGACTAACACGGCTGTTACTCTGAAACCTATAGTAAACAAAGTAAGCAGGAACACCCTGAGCTGATAAACTTGCCCTATTATAATCTGGAAAGTGATTGGTCCTTATATGCAAGAAGTATAGATGTAAACTAGAGAAGATGCATAGAAATGATGTAGTGTGTGACATGAACTGGAATTGTGGTATCACCCAGTACCTAAACCACCTGCATTGGGAAAGAACTGTTACATGCCTAATAAAGTAACCCAAGTGACGGGCTGGAGTCAAACTGAGTTTTTTGGATTCCAGAGGACTGGATGAAGTGTTCTTCCAGAATTGGACAAGGTGTTCTGGATAAGATGAGAGGAAAAGTCTAAGAAGTAATCCCAAAAACACATTGGCTAAAACTGAGTGAATACTGGAGAAAAGTATTGTGAACATTTGTTCAAATAAAAATTGGATAATTCACTTAAATGGTATTCACAGCCAGTTATAGGGATATAGAACTGGAAGGAACTTCTGAGTCATTGAGTCCAGTCCCCTGCTATTACCGGCTATCATGTTCCATTTTAAAAATAAAAAAGCCAAGCTGATGCTAACATTTAAGAATCTGAGGCATCTTGCAATAATCCCATAGAAGGAGACCACACAAATTTAATGTGAGATTCAGCTATGACTATCACAGGCGACAAATGTTAGCTATTGAATCAATCCTGCAGCTGCAGATAGGTCTCTGTCAGCCTATTCATTAATTTAGAATCATTAGTCTTTTATTTAAAAATGTGTAAGACACAAGTAAATCCTAGGCTGGATTGTTGTGCCCTCCCTCAAAATGGAATCTAGCTGTACAAAGGAAACATAGGTTTCAGAGTAGCAGCCATGTTAGTCTGTATCCGCAAAAAGAAAAGGAGGACTTGTGGCACCTTAGAGACTAACCAATTTATTTGAGCATAAGCTTTCATGAGCTAAAGCTCACTTCATCGGATGCATACAGTGGAAAATACAGTGGAAAAATTCATGTCTATATACACAGAGGACATGAAACAATGGGTGTTACCATACACACTGTAAGGAGAGTGATCAGGAAAGATGAGCTATTACCAGCAGGAGAGCAGCGGGGGAGGGGGGACCTTTTGTAGTGATAATCAAGGTGGGCCATTTCGTGCAGTTGACAAGAACATGTGAGGAACAGTGGGGGTGGAGGGGAGGGGAAATAAACAAACAAGGGGAAATCGTTTTACTTTGTGTAATGACTATTTCCCCTTTGTTTATTTCCCCCCCTACTGTTCCTCACATGTTCTTGTCAACTGCTGGAAATGGCCCACCTTGATTATCACTACAAAATGTTCGCCCCCTCCCCAGCTCTCCTGCTGGTAATAGCTCACCTTTCCTGATCACTCTCCTTACAGTGTGTATGGTAACACCCATTGTTTCATGTTCTCTGTGTATATAAAATCTCCCACTGTATTTTCCACTGTATGTATCTGATGAAGTGAGCTGTAGCTCATGAAAGCTTATGCTCAAATAAATGTGTTAGTCTCTAAGGTGCCACAAGTACTCCTTTTCTTTTTGAAGGAAACATAGTGACTTTAGACCAGAGAGTGCATTATAATTAAAAGAATCAAAGACAACAGAGGAGTGCGTCTGTGTATAATGCCAGGAAAGCCCTAGAGCAGTGGCTCGACTATTGTACCCCTTTCAGGAGTCTGGTTTGTCTTGTGTACCCCAAGTTTCACCTCACTTAAAAACTATTTGCTTACAAAATCAGCCACAAAAATACAAAAGTGTCACAGCATGCTGCTACTGAAAAATTGCTTTCTTTCTCACTTTTACCATATAATTATAAAATAAATTGATTAGAATATAAATATTGTACTTACATTTCAGTGTATAGAGCAGTATAAACAAGCTATTGTCTGTATGAAATTTTACTGACTGCACTAATGTTTTTTATGTAGCCTGTTGTCAAACTAGGCAAATATCTAGATGAGTTCATGTATCCCCTGGAAGACGTCAGCGTACCCCTAGGGTATGTGTGCCCCTGGTTGAGAACCACTGCCCTAGAGCACATCTGAGCAAAGCATGGAGAGAGGACAGACAGTGGCACAAAATGCAGAAGTTTCACTGATGTTAACAACTGAAGAGAGACAGATCTCACTTGATATGCCTTCTGCTTTTATACTTTGACATGGAGCAACTCCACTTGGACATGATATACAGTATTCCTCCAAGTAATGTCAGTTGCATGCTTCCACAGTGTCTTTAACATAACTTGTGTGTAGTGAACTATTCCTGGGTACAAGTTAAGTGTTACAGACTAAGGGCTGTAAACATTCTTTTCTTCACTTGTACTCATTCAAACTGAACAATGTGTGTAGTTCTTTAAGATACATAATTTAGCTTGACTCACAAGCTCTTTACATCTGAACTGAGGAGCTGCCGGATATGGAATGGTGAGACATCTAGTTCAAGTCAATCCAGCTATTTTGCTATGTGAAAATGCACAGTGAAACAACTTGATAACATGAACAGCAGCAGCTTTAAGGCAAATAGTCTTCTTGCCAAGAAAGGCACCAGAGTTTCTGCTTCAGTTAGCTTTCCCCAGCACCCTGACTTGGAGACCCTCAAAATTTTCTGAGAATAGTGTCCTATTCCATTCTCCCTCACATATTCATTAGTCGAAGTCTCTTGTTGCTGGATGAGAGGTAAATGGAAGGCAGAGAGAGAGAGGCCAGTAGGAGAGGAGGCTAGTGAACACAGGAGAGAGACAAGGAAGGACAGGATAAACAACCAGTCAAGCAGAGAGAAAATAATGTCCAGAGTTTAAATCGTAAGGAGTCCTTGGGCTGTAAAGATTGGTGGGGAGAAAAGCGATCAGTGGGGAGCACTAACCAGACCTCATACCCACCATTCTACTGTTACTCCCAAGTATTGCTGTAGAAATTGCTGATGCTCCTGGGGATTGGCTCCATTTCTTAGAGATCCTGCACTGGTAACCCCAATCCACATGGCTAGGCCTGGGTGCTGCTCAAACTTCGTGTGCCTGAAGTCGCTAATGTCTCCAGAGCTCCTTCCCAGAGGTTGGGTATGAAGTTGAAGCAGGGGTCCACCACTCTTCCTTGCCTACACTTGGTCTGTTCTCTTGTAAGCTATCAGACTGACTATATTTTTTGGTCTTTGACATTTATTTGCTGCTTACTTTTTTATTTTTTGCCACATTTATTAAGTACTCCAGCTGTAGGTAGATCCTTGTCTTCACTGCACTCTAACTTCAGTGCTATAGGAGTTTATCATGTTGCCCTTGGTTTCATATTTCTGCTGTCTAGCTCATGTTTAGTACATTTCAATTTATTTTAAACATCTGCCACATTTCGGAAATATTTAATAGGAAAACATAGCTAGGACCTATGCATAGAAATGTGAAATCTCACAAAACTCACCTGAACTAGGATTCTCACATCATCCACTGCAACCCTCTGTTCCACATTACCAGAAGAAGTCTGGGAGAAAACCAGCTGGGTACTCTATTGAAAAGAAATTAACTTTCAGATTAATCAAGAGGCAAAGCACAAACTTGAAGGTTCCTATTTCATTCATACCCCAGGAGCCTAGTCAAAAGATAACTCAAGAGAGAAAGAAAAGTATAGGAGCATTTGGATTTCTAAGTACAAACAATTCACTGTCACTTACTGTGCCTTGTTCGCATGTTTTTTTTCCATCCCCTCCCACGAAATTAAGGGGTAGAACAATTTTATTGCACCTCAGGCTGTGTTCTCATTAGATCTTACAAGTTAAGCAGCTAGTTACCATTTGAAAGGCAGATTTCCAAGAAAAAACTTAGGAGTTGTAGGAAGTGATGGTAGCAATTCAGCAGGTGGCACTTCTTCCTTCTAGTTTGGAGCCAATATCCCTGTGTAGTGAGGTAAGATTGCACTGTTGAAGTTGAAATTTTAGGAATAAGTAGAAGAACTGAAGTTCTAATCATTCAGATCCCAAAGGCCCATGGAACTTTCCAGTATGAATATTAAGTCTAGTGCCCTGGTGTAATTCCAGCCTCGATAATGCCTACCTGAAAAAAATCTGCTTAGAGTTTCTAGTGAATACAGTATTCTTCACTTTCTCTTCTAAACTGCAGCTTGAACCTGCAAACTCATAGTCACAAAAGTAGCCCTGTTGACTTAAATAGACTAGTGATGTGAGGATTGTGTGTAAAATTAGGATCTTGTTGTGTAATGTTTATTAAACATTTCCAGCATTTCACTGGAGGTTAAAATGATTTCTGTAAATACAATCTCTAACGCGCTTTGGGATGAAAGAAGCTATAAAAATGTTACTTTGATTATAAATAGTTTTGATTTAAAAACCTGAACCATCATCTTGCTCTATAATCCCTTCAAAGGATCCGAGGAAAGGTTTGTTTGTTTGTTTAAAAAAAAAACAATGAGAAACAAATGAAGCACTCATGCACCAATAATTTTTTTTCCTCCCTGAACTCCAGCCATGGCACAGTCTTTCTTAGTCAAAAGAAAGAGGGACAGAAGGTAAAGACTTGCATTACTGATCACCTTTGATCTTAGATTTTAACTATACCATCTCTGTTGTAGGACTAAAATATTTCAGAATATACTCATACAACCCAGTGCATTGGCTTCCAGTTACATTCTTTTTTTTTCATGTTGGATTTGGAGTTGTACAGACAACCCTCTTGGTTAATATCTTACTGTAGCAAACCTAGCCCCATAGGGGAGTTCAGCCTAACCTTTCAGAACTTCCTTTAGATCCTGCCCCTCACTGTCAAATATTCGGGCATCATCTATTGGTTTTTCATTCCCTTTCATGTCTCTCCTTTTTAATGTTTTTTTCTTCTTATATATTTTCTTTTTCTCTTCCCCTGCTGTTCTTATTATCTCTAGTCCCACAGGTTCCCAGCTATAGTTTTCTTTGTTTCCTTGTTTGACTGGTAGCTGTTTTGACTGAGGCCAAGTATCTGTAGGCTTCTCTTTCAGAATTTGCTTCCCCTCTAATCAATGCCTTTCTTTTTTAAAACTAAGGTGTTCTCCAGATTGTTCTGTAGGCTCTTTTACTTTATTGTGGCTAGACAGCTGAGTCTTCTTCCATTTTCCCTGTTGATTTATGATCCTGCTCTATCATTCCAGGGAGGATTTCATAGATTCAGAAAGGCAGAGAAACCAAAGGTTTTAAATGCACAGTAGATGGGGAAAGAATCATTGAATTAATAAGTGTGACAGGGCAAGGCCAGATGGCTATAGAAAAGTAGTGGGAGATAGATATATTAGCTTCAGGCTAAACAAATCCCTGGTACCAGGTTAAGTGAAATGGAAGCTGCTCCAGGTCAATTAAGACACCTGGGGCCAATTAAGAAGTTTCCAGAAGGCAGGGAGAATGCTAGGTTGATTGGGACACCTGAAGCCAATCAGGGGCTGGCTGAAACTAGTTAAGAGCCTCCCAGTCAGTCAGTGGGGGTGCATGTCAGGAGCTGTGGGAGGAAGTTGCGCTGTTGGAGAGGCTGAGTAGTACACACCATATCAGGCACAAGGAAGGAGGCCCTGAGGTAAGGGCGAAGTGGAGCTTGAGGAAGTGAAGGCTGCTGTGGGGGAAGTAGCCCAGGGAATTGTACGTGTCATGTTTCTAAAAGGTCAGCTACCATAGCTGATACTATTAGGGTCCCTGGGCTGGAGCCTGGAGTAGAGGGTGGGCATGGGCTCCCCCCCACACACCTTTGCCCCCTGATTAATCACTGAGACTGGGAAACAACAGAGACTATGCAAGGAAGGATAACTTCTCCTCACCTCCCTTGCTGGCTTATGATGAAAATGGCTCAGTAGACTGACCTTTGTCTCTAGAGAAAGAAGGGTTACGTGGAGGGTCATAGTGAGCCTCTGAAGCTAGCGAAATCCGCCAGGAAATGTGGGACCCACGGAGGCAAGGACAGAGCTTTGTCACATAAGGTTATTCTAGGTTAACCAACTACAGGGCATGTCATTTTGCATCAAGCAAATATCTTAAGGAACTAGGTTGATGTGGGAGGTTGTTATAGTTACATGTAATGTTTTCATTAACACACATTTTCATTAGTCCTAATACATTATATCTGGGATTGGCACTCAAAGTCCTGCTGCAGTAACTCTGCTGAAAACAATTGTTTCACTTTGTTTCATTCGTTACTGCATCTTATTAAAAAAGGGGACATGTATTCTGGGGACATGTAAACTTCATAAAAACTAAACAATCATTAGGACAAGTGACCAAGCAATTGTCCTTCAAAGGACAGATTTCTTTAAACCAGAATTATCCCAGCCCTAACAACCTACTCATTCCTCTTCTCACCACAAGTAAAGTCAGGTAAACCAAATGGGCCTTACAGCTTGATTTGCATGTCAAAAGCTTGCTGACAAAGGAAGCAAGAGTCCCACATTGAGAATAGCCTGACTCCAGCCCTTTTAATAGCTAAACCAGGGGGCCATTCTCTTCAGAAAAAATCCTATAGAATATAACAAAAAAAGATGGTATCCCTGCTATAGAATTCTTTAGGATGGCTAAAACAATAGAAATATCACTTCTCTAAAATGTTATAGCTTTATATTGTGTAATTTCTATAGACTCATTCAAACCCTATTGGTTTTATCACTATTAAATTCTGTAGCACTTTTCCAGTATGTTTAACTCTAGCACTTCAAATAACTGTAGCACTTTGCCTGGGGAAAGAGGCAGTCTTTGAAGTAACAGGACCTAACCCATTTAAGAACTGATAGCTTAGTATCAGCACCTTAAATTGCACTTGAAAATTAACTGGAAGCCAGATATAATGTGCTCCGTATGAGAAACACCTTTTAACAATAGGTGCTCCATTTGTCACTAGCTACAGTTTAAGTAGACTTAAGACGTAGTTTTATGGAGAGAGCACTATGATATTCCAGTCCAGATGTCACAAAACCATGGATCACTGTGGGAAGGCCCACATCTGAAAGAAAATGCTGACATGCTTAAATGCTAAAACACATCGCTGCTACTGGGATACCCAGAAGCACAACTCCCCACAATTCTGCCATTTCTTCCTCTTGATCCCCATCATGCTACCTTAACTACATTCTAGTCTAGGATTGTGTTGAAATTGTGTCACCCCCAGCCAAACACAGTATAAGCCAAGCATAACAGATCAGGTTCCCTTGCACTATTAGGACAGACCAATCAAATAGGTCTCAACATCATCGGTGGCTCGTATTGACAAAAGTATAACTTCCATACCTCCCATTTCTAGTCCTATCCCAAAGACAAAGATCAGGGTGGCCCAGCTGTCTGGATTGAGTTAGTTAACCTGCACCATAGTTATCATTATTGCTGTGAAATCCTGACACTATTCAAGGGACTGAACACTAAAGTAGCGTAGAACATTCCTTCCTGGGATTCCAAGGCCACTACAGTGAGAAACAGAATCAGATCATCCAAAGATTACAGAATGCACCAGGGTGATATATAACCAATCACTTTCTAACCCCTTTTGTGATTTCACACATCAGGCGGACTATTAGGTCCACTTTTATTAAGGGAGACCTCCTGAATTATTTGTCAGTGCAGTCACCTCCGCCTTTTATATTTTGGACTAAATATTATCAGCTTGTGTTTATTAATGTACCATAACTTCACTAACTATGAATTACTCTGAAGACTTTGCATTCCTGATTCTTGATGGTTTCCTAGGAAACAAGCAAGACATACTGTTTTGCGTGGAAAGGCAAAGTTGTCTTCAATGCTTATGTCTATGGGGTTATAATTTAGAGATGCTTCAATTCAGAGCCTCACTCAAAAATGATCCCTCTTGCTTTTATTTTATTTTATTTTTTAAAATTTATATCTATTACAGCAACTTCCCTCCGGCACCATTAAGGATGTCACCAGCATCAGGTGTTCATTTTATTATATATCACAGTCAGTTGCCTGCCTTTCTTGCCTTTGTGTTTGTGACATGCATGTTTATAGCCAATTATACCACTATTTTACTTCCACAGTGTTCAAGAGACTTTCCTCTGCACCCATACTAAAGTACAAAAGGTTTTAGTCATGTCCTAGCCAATTGCACACTGGTCTTCTTAAAGTATGTGGAGAATGGGAGGGGGAAGGTGACAAATTTTTTCTTATACATGTACAAATTAAGACTTGAAGAATGGCTTGAAATAACACAAGGACAAGCTTTGAGGACTCTGTCCATGGGGTATATACACCTTTAGAATTCAACACCAAAGTGGAGGACTTGGGGATAAACTCAACACTGGTGGATCCAGGATACATGGATCCATAAGGCATACATACCTGTATAGGCAGGGAATTAACTATAGAGAGTATATGACAAGCTAGGGCTATGGCAGAAACTGCAGAGCTATTCAGCTTTCACATAGTGGCCTGTGGGAAAGATTCTTCCTCCCCCACCCCCCAACCATCCCTAGACTTTTCCTGTGCCAAGCCTTGTTATTCCGACTTGGTGTTGGGAAAAGGATTTCCCTCTAAAGGACTTTCAGAGGCAGCAGTCTATTGGCTAGAACAGGAGTATGTGGAGACAATTATTTTCCCCTTCTGCCTCTGAATCTGATCTCTTTGACCTTGGACAAGTTTCTTATCCCTTGGTCTCAGGTTACCCACCTGTAAAATGGGGTTTATTATAATATGTTTACAGTTCCTGAATTCTAGTGATTTTTTTAAGGCTTAATTAATCATTGGAAAACACTGGAAATAGAAAGAGTGCTGCACACTGCTATTGTAAGGGCAAAAGATGATGAAGATAAAAATCTTACTTTATCAGAATAAAAGAGGGCATGCATCTGTTAAGCTAAACTGGCTTTGCATGAAAGGAATGGCCACAGTAGCATTGAAAAATATAGCAGTATGGGGGAGGAGGGGAGGGAATACAGGATTTGGTGGCATCCCCCACAGCTGTGGTGGTAAGAGTACTTGAGAAGTATGCCAGATACAATAGTGAAGAGACCCCAAATTTGACATACAATATGTTAATACTCTAATAAGTAGACTTACTAGTTTTAAATATATACATGTTAAAATAAAGATTGTAAATACATTTTATATTTTTAAAATATCTACATTCATATTTTGTTACTGACCTGTTCTCCCTGCACCACCGAAAGATGTCATGGCCATTTCTACTTCCTGTCTCCTGGGAATACACAGAGGGAGCAGTTGTGAATTGCTCTGTGTGTCCCTTCCCTCCTCACTTTGCCCTGTGCCTGGGCATACCTGTACATTGGGAGAGACTGGGAGTGGCTTAGTCATTATGCAAGGTAGCCTATTTCCCCTTGTTTTTTCCTACCCCCCGACCCCAGACGTTCTTGTTAAACCCTGGATTTGTGCTGGAAATGGCCCACCTTGATTATCATACACAATGTAAGGAGAGTGGTCACTTTGGATAAGCTATTACCAGCAGAAGAGAGTTTGTGTGTGGGGGCGGGGGAGTGAGAAAACCTGGATTTGTTCTGGAAATGGCCCAACTTGATTATCATACACATTGTAAGGAGAGTGATCACTTTAGATAAGCTATTACCAGCAGGAGAGTGGGGTGGGAGGAGGTATTTTTTCATGCTTTGTGTGTATATAATAAGATCTTCTACACTTTCCACAGTATACATCCGATGAAGTGAGCTGTAGCTCACGAAAGCTTATGCTCAAATAAATTGATTAGTCTCTAAGGTGCCACAAGTACTCCTTTTCTTTTAGCAAAAGATTGGCTATCAGATATTTTAGCCTCTGAGGCCAGCTCCTAAAAAAGAGGCGCTTCAGTCCTCCTTAGCATATTCTCTATATATTTAACTTAAATCTGTTCTGGATCCAAGACCAATTTAACCCTCAGCACCTAAGCTTAAGCCATAACCAGTATCAACATACGGCACGAAGGTATATTTTGTTTTACTGAGAAAAAAAGTAGGTTTCTCGCTGGCAGCAAAGTGAGCTCTAGTTATTTAACAAAGCCTGTTTCCAGAACTGCATTGGCATCATTGCTGCCATAACTGATTATGCTTTTACAAAGCAAGACAGTAAATACTCTGTCAAGCTAGGCTGTGTTCCATGAGAAACAGAGGGGAGGAGGAAGGGAAAAATCAATTTCTGAAAAATGGAAAAGGACAAAAGTGGTAGAGATTATAAAATGCTGTGTTCCAGCTTCTCTGAAAGATTACAAGTGATGGGGAATGAAAAGCAAAAATGAGAAAAAGCTTTCAAGGTAGTTCAGGTAACTAAAATTTGGTGTAAATGCACTTTTATAAATAAATGAAGCATTTGTGTTTGCTGCATTTTATACCTTCATAGCATTATGTATACATATATTTCATTTTTTAAGTGCTGGGAAGGTGAACATTATAATTTTATCTACATATATAATGTAATATAAATCATTCAAACTTAATAGTAGCCACTAAACCATGTGAGCAGTGACAGATCCATATACTTTGAATTGCAGATGCGGTAGTTGTCATAATACAGAATCATGTACCGGTATCATGGTGACCAGCTGATGACAATCTCCCAGCTACCAAACTCTAGTGCTATATAGTGCGAACATTTCAATTATCAGCTCCTAATGACTGAAGATTGCTATGTTCACTTTGGATCTGCACAAGCTGAGGACCTCTTTCCTGGCACAAAGGGGAGGGTCAGCCATCTCTGCAGCACTGTTCCCACTCCTCTTGTGTGTGGTGGGGACAGCCAGAGATAGGACTGGAGGAAATGCACCTTGCACCTGAGATATCAGTGGTAAATCCTCCCAAAACATAATGCGGCTTGAGCCTGCACTAACTTTGACTGTACTTCCTGCTCCGTTAGAGAACTTGTCTTTGGAGGTGGAGTTGGGAAAAAAAACCTGGCAACATGCTACTGATGATTTGCAGGGAGAATAGAGGGCCCAAAGCTGATGGAGAGGCCTCTACGCAGATGACCTTTTGCTTTTGGTAGATCCCCTGAGATTCCCACAGCTCTGTGAAGGCTACGCAGTCCCTCCCTAATGAAATTATTAGGGGGGAAATGTTCCCGGGTAACCTCATGGAGTGTTCTTCCCTCAAGATCCTTGGGATTTTCCATGGAAGGGACTAGAACACCCTCTACCAAGTTAATTCCTGTTTTCAACCTTCATTCAAGCTTTCACAAGTTAGATAATCTAAGTTCCTTTCTTATTCCATTGTGCTTCATTCCTTGGATGGAACATCAGTAAAATAAACCTAACATTCAGAAATTCATCTCCCACAATAGCATGTCATTGAATGATCCCTATTGTAAAAATCATACTTTTCCTCTGACGTTGTTGTTGTTGTTTTGTTATATAATTTATTCAGCTTGGTATGTCATATAGGTTAGACACTCCAGCAACAAATGAGAAAAAGCATCCCATAGGATTAAAAATATGACAAGCAAGTTTGCTTTTCTTCAAGTATATATTCTAAAACAGGGCATTGCTTAACCCCAGACTGTGGTGTTTGATTAAATACATAATTCCCTGATAGTGTGTACTTTGGAATGAATAAGTCTCTCTTCCTGTCTTCCTCTGTGCAGGAGAAAGAACACTCTGAGGTGTGCAAGTCAAAGAAGCAAACTTAGCCTAGAATGGTTATTACGAGTTTGGAGTTGAAAAATAGTCATTAGAAGAATCATTTGCAATTGGCTAAAAGGAGAATGTCTGAGTTATGCCAGACCGTTCTAACTTCTATGTCTGTTAAAAGGTTGGCTTGGCTTTTCCATCATTCATTGCCTTTTTACTGAAGAATAATATTTAACCCAGATACCGTGTGATGCATTCAGACAAAGAAACATAAAAGAAAACAATGTTTTTTTTCTTGAGCTATAGCTAGAGGAAGATTCTTGGATGGTGGATCTCTGTATTAGTGAGTCTTGAAATTTCTTCTCCGTTCATCTCTCTTTTCCTGATAGGCTTCCTTGGGGGAGAAGGGAAAGAGAAAATGCATTAAGAAAAGGATTCTCAATATTTATTTTCACTTTCGTTTGATCTTCCCATCAAATTCTAATGCACACAAAGTGCAAGGAGAGTTTGAAAATAATGGATTGTAGCCTCAGTAAATTCACGACAAAGCAGTATAGCCATTGAAAGATATCCTGATGGGAATTAAAGTTTGCCATCTGTTTTTAAATCAGATTTGCTATTCTTTAGCACTTCCCAAACCATTCATGCTATGCTTTTTTCTGGACACTTTCCTCAGTTATGCTAACACCTACCATGTTCACTCATTAAGAAAATAGCACATTAAAATCTTTAAAAGTCAAACTTATGTCTCTTCTTCTTGGACATCTGGTTTTGGAAATCCCTCTTCTACATTTCTCCAGTGCCCTGCGAAAAGTGCAAAAGGATACAGGATACTGCTTATACAGTCTCTTATATACTACAGAATAGTCACTCATTCTATTGCAAATCAGGGCCCATTTGTAATAGAGAAAAAAATGTCTACTCATGTGGACCACTACTACTCCCAAACACACAATCCCTTCCTCATATCAAGTGGTGTGTCTTTCATCCCCCTCTCTTTGTCCTCTGATCATATTCTTGCTAGGAACAAAATTAATCTAATTTGTTATTAAATTCCTATGCATGGAATGTTGTTAGTTTCAATTCTGATTCAGTTGAGAAGCCCTACAGGAACCAGCATTCTATCTCTTTAACAGAATAGAGTTTGTATAAAGTCCCCATGTATTGGTCATGTCACAACATAACCAAAGTATTAAAGGGATGACAGGTACATCATCTCCTTTCTACACATTCTTCCCACTACTGTGCTTGTTTTGAATTTTATGTTTGCTTTTCCTTTGCCCCAGAGGGTTTGTGCAGCAAGTTCATCATGACCAGATGATTCCTTGCTTTAACTCCCCAGCTCAGGATTCATTTCTGTTTTTTGGTTGCTTAGGTAGTTCTTCACCTACTGCAGCTTCAAACTGGCATGGAAATGAATCGGCAGGAGCGTATATCAGTGTAATAATTCTTGTCTCCTACTCCTGTTTGTGAAGCTTAATTTGTTAAAGTTTGTAAAGCCCCTGGGGCCAAGGTATTCAAAACTAGTGTGGCAATACAAGTTGCCCCTTTTTTCCCCTGCACCAACTACCCACTTCCTTACGAGGGAAGATTGAAAAAATTGGGTTCGTTTAGTCTGGAAAAGAGAAGACAGAGGGGACATAACAGTTTTCAAGTACATAAAAGGTTGTTGCAAGGAGGAGGGAGAAAATTGCTCTTAACTGCTGAGACTAGAACAAGAAGCAATGGGCTTAAATTGCAGCATGGGAGATTTAGGTTGGACATGAGAAAAAACTTCCTAAGTGACAGGGTGGTTAAGCACTGGAATAAATTGCCTAGGGAGGTTGTGGAATCTCCACCATTGGAGATTTTTAAGAGCAGGTTAGACAAACACCTGCCAGGGATGGTCTAGATAATACTAAGTCCTGCCTGGAATTCAGGGGACTGGACTAGATGACTTCTCTAGGTCCCTTCCAGTCCTATGGTTCTATGATCATGGGTAGTTGTGTGGTCATGGAAGCAACGCTAGAGAGTTGCTACTTCCTTCCCCCATGCAAATGGGGAGCAGGGTGAGGAAAGAATGGAGCCTTGGCTGTGCCCCCCACCGGTGTGCTGGGAATGCATGATTTGCTGGGTTTAGACCCTACTCAGTTTATTACCTCGCAGAACATCTGGGAAAGTGAGAAAGGGATCACGACTCAAAATCAGTCTCCCTTCTGCAGCTGCTCCAGGGCTAGTGTAACAGTGTGCCACCTCTATTCAGGGCAGATAGATTGTCTCACAATCTAACCAATTTTCTCTATATTATCTGGATGGGAGCCCTACAAAGTAAACTCACTTGTTTGCTGCTCAAGTGGTGTGGGAGTGCTTTCCTTTGAGAGAGCACTTGCTTGATGTTAGGGGCCATATTCCATAGAGGTCCCATCTTTCAGATATCACAAACCTGAGGTTCTGAATATTGTGAATATTAAGATCCAGTGGAACTTTCCACAGACGATATCCTGAAGCCACTACTCAGCATACTCCTACTGACAGATATCGGAGGCGCGCGCGCATGCACGCACACACACACACACACACGTCCACAATACCTCTGAGCACCTCCCAGGCACTTTCACAGGAATCATATTGTCTGTGATAAGCTCCACAATGCAGAAACAAGAAGGTTGTTGTTGTAGTACAACAAAGATCGAGCCCTCTAAATGCCTGACTTTGGATAATCACTGTGCTTGCCCTAGTGGCTGGTCCCACAGCTTTGCATGTAAGAAGAGTGTATAACAGGAGTGGTAACAAAAAAAAAATTTTTTTTTGGTGCAAATAGATATTCAATACATAGTGCATTTTAGTATTAAAAATAGCTGTTTTTCAGAGTAAATTTTGTTCTAACTGTTCCTGAAAGATACTGCATTAGAAGGGATTATTTTTTTAAAAATTATGGTTGTTCTTTTCCCATGATTTTAAGAAGAGTATGTGTGGGGGTTGAGGTTTCTTCAAGAGAAATAAATGATCAGTCTCCTGATAGTAACAGAACCAATGGAGGAAAAGATTCTTTTCTGATTTGGATATATTTTTGAGATATTCTTTCGGGTTAATTATTAGGTGATAAATCAGAATTCGTAAAGGACTGAGTATGATAGAGAAGAAAGGATTTAATTAAATTAAAGAGGTTCTTTCATTCTGGGGAACACTGCCAAACATATAAGATTTTAAAACCAAACATATAGTGCTGCTCTATGGGGGTGGGATTGAAATTGTCATTTCTCCTTTCCAATCCATTTCATCCTCCCACTTATTCCATCACTGAGATCAGGATGGTGAATTTGTGATATCTTAATAATGTGTGAAGTTAGAGGTCACAAATAAAGCATTATATAAGCTGCACAAAAAACAGAAGAGGTGGAGAAGTTGGGTATCAGAAAAAATCTTGTTCAGATACACCTCTTGGGGGGGGGGAAAGCAAAACTGAGAACTGCAGAAACTAGTGAGATCTAATGTTTAGAACCTGGCTCAAAGAGAAAGAACTCATGGATTCAATTCCCAAAGTCTGCCACTGACTAGCTGTATTATTTTTAAAAAGTCATTTTCACAAGTATTGGGCCAATCGGAATTTGCCTGAATAAAAACTGAGTAGGAACCTTAGGGTTTGGTTGATAATTTGTTACTAATCTAGTGCTGCAGTGCCTGTCTATAGGCAATTTTTCAAAAACTGAGCCAAACAAGGCTTCTGTACTAACTCTGGTGGATAAAATGCTAACGTTTAAAGGATGAGGCATCAGAGAAGCTGCCAACAGAATTGCAGATCAATATTATTACCTCTACTAATTTTTCACTAGCATACAATTCTAGTTCTAGATGCTTTCCAAACATACACGTAGGCATGATTCTTGCTCCATCCCAAACGCCACCTCTTCCTCTGTTAAAAACAATTCCATGCAGATATCTGAACTCAACCCTTGCCAAAAGCCGAAACAAATAGAAAAACTGTGCCGTGTGCCCTGAATGTCAGCAAAATTCAGGCTATATTGGACCAAGATGAGAAATCCTAAAAACAGCCTACCAGCAGCACCACTGTTATAAGAAATGGGGGTTCCAGCTTATTGCAATTATGGCAATATCTCCCAGGTAGGCACCATTTGCGCCTTTAAGTCAACATCAAACCTTAAACTTCACCTGGTAATTAAATGGCAGCAAGTACATACCCACAGAGCACTGGTATAATGTTTAGAAGCCAAAATTCCGGGGGTGGGGGGGAGATAAAACTTTTTAAAGTATGATTTGAAGGAAAATAAAGAGGGAATTGCCCAAGAATATTGAGCAATGATTATTTCCGTCCTTGTTATAATTTGATCGATGTTTTGTTTTTTCTTTATCACTTGATTAGAGGAGGGATATTTTTATAACCAGAAGTTGTTTATATTTGGTTAAGGTGCCCATTTGGGCATGACCACTGAAGGTTAACGTTTAATCTCTCTGTGCTTCAGAATTTCCCCATCTGTAAAATGGTTTCATAATGGTGATACTTATCTGACAGGGCCATTGTGCTGCTCAATTAACTGTTTGTATAGTATTTTGATCGATGAAAGCTATGTATATAAATGCAAAGAATGATATTGTTAGGGTAATTTCCTCTTTTTATACAATCTCTCCTCTTTCCCAAATTAGCTCCTACATAAAAACCTATCTTTAAGTAGCTGGGAGCACAATCCTAAGTAGAAGATATGCTCACTACCTGGAGGATTGGGTCCTGGGCCAAATTCCCCTCCCTTTGCAGAACACGAGTAACTGACATTGAAAGGAAAGGTGATTTTTTGTATCCTACAGAGGAAAACTCAGGACATAAATAGGATTTTATAATCACCGAAAAGTTTAGTTACAGGTATGTTAACTGGTGAAATTGACATGATCCCTGTGTGGAAAGGTAATAAAAATTGGACTTCTATATTTTACCACTAATGTGAGCAAAAGCAAAGTTATTTCCACGATTCTGGGATTAAAGAGAGTGCTGATAAATCATAAATATACATAAAAACACCATTTCCACCACTTAAGTGTTACAACCATTAAAGGGAAAGCACCTCTTAGATTATGATTTTGTTATATAATAGCATGAGAAAAAAATGTAAGTGAAATATGATCACTTCTACAGCAGGGTTGGGGAAAAAAAGGGGGGGGGTTGTTTTTAAACAAACAAAATCAGACTCAAGCAAAATGGATTTTGGTGCCTGCCAGATAAACAGTAAAAATCAGCACGTGTCTTTATGATCCAGGGATCTTCTGTGTGCTAGATCAACGACTGCCAGCAGCAAGAAGGACTTGCTGCAGAGAAGTCAAGGACATCTACACCTAGAGTTCAGACACAAATGAAGGGGTGAGATCAGGTTAATGGGGGAAATGTGTCAGGTGTTTGTGGTTTTGCCCAGATCTGGAATTCCCTTGTGCTTTCTAAGAGCAAAGCATGTGTACATTTAAGAAGTTGACTTGCTATGTCACGTGAAGAGTGCAACTAAAGAAACTGGAAGCCACCCAGCCAGGTGGACTCTGGAGGAGATTAGCCTAAGCAACCTGAGGGCTTGGGAATGCCAAGGCATTGCTTTTGTGGTCTAGCTGGGTGGCCAGTGCCAAGAGGAGCAATGGAGGGAGTGCACTTGAGTGACCCAGAGCTATGAACAGAGATCAGTCACTATCCAGACCTAGGGAGCTTTGCAGCCCATAGGATTCAGTGGTTGGATCCCTTTTACAATGAGCTGGTGTAGGTTGTGATATCTACTATTTCTAAATCCTTTTGCAATTTGAAATTCTGCCTGCAGTGTCTCCTTTGATTCCATTTTGTTTAACACTCAAAAAACGCATCACATCCTTAATATACTGAAGGTTGACTCACACAGCTGCATGTTGCTGCATGTACAGGAAACGCTGCAGTAATCAAACAGTGCAAAGCAGGCAATAATGTAAGCCATTGATATTTCAACCCCTCTTCAATTGTTTAGGGCTTTCTATTTCCTGACTAATGAAATCTGACATCTGTTGATATGATGAAAACAGGAGATGCTAGTTCTTACCAGTTTTATCTGTATTTTGCTGGAAAAGTTAGTTGTTCATTCTCACTGTAGGTTTGTGGCAATCATGCTTTTTATTAGTTCTTCTGGTGCTTATATACTCCTGTTTTCACAGGCAATGCAGCTGTGCTAGAGCCGATCAGACAGGTTTGCCCCACTTCTTGTTCCCTCAGCATGTCTCTATTTCAGTTTCTATCTCAATAATTCCTTAGATATCAAGAGTCTCCCATTAAGCCCCATGCTCTCTGCCCCCTGCTTATCTGAGAAATATTTCCCCCCTTGGGTTCTTTTGGGAGAAAGGGCTTGTGCCTCCCTGAGGATGTCTGCCAGGCCCATTTCTCCCACTCAAGGTGTGAGCCAAGGTCATCCCTCTTCCTCACTGTGGTCTCCATGTATTCCTCTCTGAAATGGGCTTGTGGAGGTGGTGACATGACACTGAGGTATCTTCTCCTAGGGATAGGTTAACAGAATGATTTGCAGCTGACATTCAGCTATTAGGGACCTGGGCTACTGGTTCCCCTCCATCTGCCAACAACAGATATAATCTAGGTTTCATAAAACCCACCTAATGGTGCCTGTATGGCCCAGGAACATCCGTGAGAGGCTACTGACTAGGTAGGCCCACTCCTCGAGGCTACTACTGGAAGAGTAGAAGCAGCTCATTTTTTCCCCAACAGCTCCCCTCCCTGGCCAACAGAAGACACTCTTGCCTGCTCAGTTAAGCCTCAGGTAGATGGCATGAGAAGAAAGGATCTTTAGGTTAGAGGAAAAAACTAACTTCCATCTAGGTACTCCATGGAAGAAAGGTGATGGAACCTTTCCTAGAGATCTATCTACCCAGGAGGTGTCAGAGAATACTTACTATACACACAAAGCAGTGGAATTTATACACAAATGCTGTAAAATGCATACATTTCATAGAAAAAAGATTATTTTCCCCTCTAATCCCTTTCACTTAGTCTAGTTTTAGTTATAGCTTGTTGTAATATTAACTGTTACCTTTAACAATATTCATAGAGAAGAGTGATTTTTATGTTGGTGGTGCCCATGAAGTATTATCTAGTGTTCACAGACAGGGGGAAATGGTATCATTATATAAATACAATTAAAACCTCATTGGAAGATGTCCTACACTCACTGTTCCCCTGACTAATTGCATGAACACTGCTGTAAGACTTTACCATAAATCTCTAACCGATAACTCTTTGCACCAGTTTGTATTCCTGCCAGTGCCAGGTAGGAGTAATGAATGTATTGTACTTAACAAGTCGTATCTCATGTCACCACGAGAATACACAGGTAGTGATTTCACATTCCTGGCTCAAATTGTACATGTGGCTTGTAAGTGTAAAGAAGTGAAATTTAACATGCAAAATTAGGAACGAATATTTGTTTTGCTGTGTTTTTCATAAGTTTGAGTGTTGATAATCTCATTCAGCCAATATAGCTTGGTTCTAAATGGCAACATTATTTCCAACAACAGTCTTTCATGAGTAGGGACACTTAGTGCCATTTTATCAGTTTTGCAAGAGGAGCGGTTGCCCAGTACGAACAAAGCTGAGGTCACAAAACTCACTGTGTTAGACATTCAAAGCGGTTAACAAGGACTCTGCATTGCAACTCAAAGCTGAGCCCACAACTATCACTTTGAAACATCCCCCACTGACACGTCAGGGTTGATCAGGCCTCCAGAGACAAAAAGCAAGAGCAGTGAATCACTGTGCCTCCTATTAACAAGTATTGGTAGGAGACTAGTCTGAGGAAGCTGTGCAAAACATTTTTTAAAAAACCCAATAACCCTGGGTAACCTGGAGTCAGGTAAGTTTCTTTTGCTTTCTGGATTTGTTACTAACTCAAAACCCAAATCAGAGATTTGCTGAAAGGCTTCAGGCAAGTCTAAACCAAATTTCAAGTGAACTTGGTGCAAGATTAAAGTGAATCAGGCAATTTATATTTAGGGTAGGAACCAGGCCACACAAACCTGTGTGGGGGAGTAGCACTGTATGTAAGGGAGCAGTATGACTGCTCAGAGCTCCGGTACGAAACTGTGGAAAAACCTGAGTGTCTCTGGATTAAGTTTAGAAGTGTGTGCAACAAGAGTGATGTCGTGGTGGGAGTCTGCTATAGACCACCGGACCAGGGGGATGAGGTGGATGAGGCTTTCTTCCGGCAACTCACGGAAGCTACTAGATCGCATGCCCTGATTCTCATGGGTGACTTTAATTTTCCTGATATCTGCTGGGAGAGCAATACAGCAGTGCATAGACAATCCAGGAAGTTTTTGGAAAGCGTAGGGGACAATTTCCTGGTGCAAGTGCTAGGGGAGCCAACTAGGGGGGGGCGCTTTTCTTGACCTGCTGCTCACAAACCGGGTAGAATTAGTGGGGGAAGCAAAAGTGGATGGGAATCTGGGAGGCAGTGACCATGAGTTGGTTGAGTTCAGGATCCTGACGCAGGGAAGAAAGGTAAGCAGCAGGATACGGACCCTGGACTTCAGGAAAGCAGACTTCGACTCCCTCAGGGAACAGATGGCCAGGATCCCCTGGGGGACTAACATGAAGGGGAAGGGAGTCCAGGAGAGCTGGCTGTATTTCAAGGAATCCCTGTTGAGGTTACAGGGACAAACCATCCCGATGAGTCGAAAGAATAGTAAATATGGCAGGCGACCAGCTTGGCTTAATGGTGAAATCCTAGCGGATCTTAAACATAAAAAAGAAGCTTACAAGAAGTGGAAGGTTGGACATATGACCAGGGTAGAGTATAAAAATATTGCTCGGGCATGTAGGAAAGATATCAGGAGGGCCAAATCGCACCTGGAGCTGCAGCTAGCAAGAGATGTCAAGAGTAACAAGAAGGGTTTCTTCAGGTATGTTGGCAACAAGAAGAAAGCCAAGGAAAGTGTGGGCCCCTTACTGAATGAGGGAGGCAACCTAGTGACAGAGGATGTGGAAAAAGCTAATGTACTCAATGCTTTTTTTGCCTCTGTTTTCACTAACAAGGTCAGCTCCCAGACTGCTGCGCTGGGCATCACAAAATGGGGAAGAGATGGCCAGCCCTCTGTGGAGATAGAGGTGGTTAGGGACTATTTAGAAAAGCTGGACGTGCACAAGTCCATGGGGCCGAACGAGTTGCATCCGAGAGTGCTGAAGGAGTTGGCGGCTGTGATTGCAGAGCCCTTGGCCATTATCTTTGAAAACTCGTGGCGAACGGGGGAAGTCCCGGATGACTGGAAAAAGGCTAATGTAGTGCCAATCTTTAAAAAAGGGAAGAAGGAGGATCCTGGGAACTACAGGCCAGTCAGCCTCACCTCAGTCCCTGGAAAAATCATGGAGCAGGTCCTCAAAGAATCAATCCTGAAGCACTTACATGAGAGGAAAGTGATCAGGAACAGTCAGCATGGATTCACCAAGGGAAGGTCATGCCTGACTAATCTAATCGCCTTTTATGATGAGATTACTGGTTCTGTGGATGAAGGGAAAGCACTGGATGTATTGTTTCTTGACTTTAGCAAAGCTTTTGACACGGTCTCCCACAGTATTCTTGTCAGCAAGTTAAGGAAGTATGGGCTGGATGAATGCACTATAAGGTGGGTAGAAAGCTGGCTAGATTGTCGGGCTCAACGGGTAGTGATCAATGGCTCCATGTCTAGTTGGCAGCCGGTGTCAAGTGGAGTGCCCCAGGGGTCGGTCCTGGGGCCGGTTTTGTTCAATATCTTCATAAATGATCTGGAGGATGGTGTGGATTGCACTCTCAGCAAATTTGCGGATGATACTAAACTGGGAGGAGTGGTAGATACGCTGGAGGGGAGGGATAGGATACAGAAGGACCTAGACAAATTGGAGGATTGGGCCAAAAGAAATCTGATGAGGTTCAATAAGGATAAGTGCAGGGTCCTGCACTTAGGATGGAAGAATCCAATGCACCGCTACAGACTAGGGACCGAATGGCTAGGCAGCAGTTCTGCGGAAAAGGACCTAGGGGTGACAGTGGACGAGAAGCTGGATATGAGTCAGCAGTGTGCCCTTGTTGCCAAGAAGGCCAATGGCATTTGGGGATGTATAAGTAGGGGCATAGCGAGCAGATCGAGGGACGTGATCGTTCCCCTCTATTCGACACTGGTGAGGCCTCATCTGGAGTACTGTGTCCAGTTTTGGGCCCCACACTACAAGAAGGATGTGGATAAATTGGAGAGAGTCTAGCGAAGGGCAACAAAAATGATTAGGGGTCTAGAGCACATGACTTATGAGGAGAGGCTGAGGGAGCTGGGATTGTTTAGTCTGCAGAAGAGAAGAATGAGGGGGGATTTGATAGCTGCTTTCAACTACCTGAAAGGGGGTTCCAAAGAGGATGGCTCTAGACTGTTCTCAATGGTAGCAGATGACAGAACGAGGAGTAATGGTCTCAAGTTGCAATGGGGGAGGTTTAGATTGGATATTAGGAAAAACTTTTTCACTAAGAGGGTGGTGAAACACTGGAATGCGTTACCTAGGGAGGTGGTAGAATCTCCTTCCTTAGAGGTTTTTAAGGTCAGGCTTGACAAAGCCCTGGCTGGGATGATTTAACTGGGACTTGGTCCTGCTTCGAGCAGGGGGTTGGACTAGATGACCTTCTGGGGTCCCTTCCAACCCTGATATTCTATGATTCTATGAACCAAGGGCCTAATCCAAAATCCAAGGGCCTAATCCAAAATCCACTTAAGTCAGTGGGACTCTATTAACCTCAACTAGCTTTGGATCAAGCCACAAAATGCAACATTTCACTGAGTTCTACTATTCGATTCTGAATGTTCACACAGGATCAGATTCTTGTTGAAATGGTTTTACTAATATCTGAAATATTTAAAACTTTTGTAGCACTTGTTCATTTCCAGACAAGAATCCTGCAGGTTAAATGCTCAAAAATATAACTTAGATTCATATCTAAAGTTGGTAAAATTTCATTACAAAAAGTTACTCCATTGTTAGAGCTACTATTATTGAGACGAGAGATAAAACTAATGTCACATTAAGTGGCACAGTGCCAGTGTTCATGCTTGAATGAGAAATAATTCAAAGCATCTATAATGTTAGTAGCTTTGTGTGACTGCAAAAGCCACTCCATCCACAGATATGTAATTTATACAGCACTTTCCAAAGTGCCTTGACTTGCACTGAATGGTATAAATGCTCTTATGTGCCAATATAACGGAAACCTTCAAGAAGGGTATTTATTTTTGAATTATCAGGATTTTTAAGTGTTCTCTGAATGCCAGCCCCCATGATAAACTAAAAAATAATATCATTCATTAGTTACCTTTCTCTCTCACAAATACAGCACTTTGTTACTTTAGCTCTGCAGCTTCAATATATTTGTGCTTCTTTATGTGCCTACTTTACAGGCTGAGCATGCTTTCCTGGAGCACTGATGGGTTCTAGATGGTTTGTGCTGTTCCAATTATTGAGTTTCCCCCACCCTCATCTGGAGAATCAACCAGGAAAGATCTTATTGATCAATACAAGGTCAGTCATCAGCTAAAGCATCCTCACCCACAATCTGATATCGTACAAGGCACCTGATGTCGCTGCATCAGTAGGACTTGGCTGGAGATTCTGCTCGCTCTGTGCTATCATCCCTCACTCCTTACAATTTACCCAGTAAAAGCAAGAGTGCAGGAAGGAAGGTGGGGGAGGTCACAGTGTAGAGACAATCTCCTTGAAAAGCATTCTCTTGGGGAATGGTCAAGATCGGTGTCGGAATGTTTCTGGTATATAGCAACCTCTCCACAGCTCCAGTGAATTCATGCCAGAGCTAACAGATCTGCTGTCTGACGCAAGGGATTCCCATATTAGTTTAGTCCCTGGACTAATGTGTACAATGAATTAATTTGAATGGGGGTCTGAAACATTTGATCGCTCTTTCCTCCTCTCCTTTATTTTCTCCCTTGCCATCTGCAACTCTGTGCTCTCCAAGGGAACCTTAAAATGACTACTTTTCCAGGAAATCCTTCAGAGATTCATGTTTTCCTCTACCTCTGCCTGTTGGAGTTCAAGGTTCTGGTCTGTATCACCTCGTCTTCTACCTCAGTACTTTACCAGCAACCTTATTTGTCAACTAGTACCTGTGTGCAGCTAAGGGAAGAGAAGTAGATTTGGGAATTAAGTTTTATCAGTATATCCAATCCAGATCCATTCCTGTCTCATACATTTCCTCTTGTATATCCCCAACACCTTCTGAAACTCAAGTCTCTTTAAAGCTGAGTGAATCAAACGAACTTCAATGGAGCTGTACCAGTTTACACCAGCAGAAAATCTGTCTTATCTTTCATGCTTATCTCTCTGCTAATATAGATCAGTCCTGACTTCTAGTGTCCTTATTTATTCCATCACCAGATCTTTCTTGAGCAGAGGCTGCTAGTAGCATATTGTGTCAGACTATTTTTAGCAAGAATAACTGTCCAATGGGGAGAAAGGCCTCTAGGCTAAGCACAATACTGAATATTGGTATACAAGTTAACAATTAAATGTCTCAAAATTCCTCAATTCCACATCTAGAAATAGTTCTGTTATGGTCAGAGCAGAACCATACTGTAGCGTGTAACCACAGTGATGATACAAAAGGCCTAAAATTCTGTATTGTGAACACTGACGCAATGGCAGCACTTGATCTCAGACCATGTCTGGATCTTAAACGGATCACCAGTAAACCTGCTTTGCCTTACTCTCTCCATCTGAAAATAATGTATTTAGGAGCAGCTGCTGCCTACACGTTACCTGCCCCCCCAAGCAAATAAAACCAAATAAAACCTGACGTGGTACCAAGGCATGACAGTTATCATAGATCTGTCTTCCTCTTCTCTCATGTTGCTTTTTGTTTTTGTGTAGCTGAACAACAGTTGCTTTTAGGTGGTCATTAGCTCCCTTCAAATAATCTCTGCCTGGATTTGTAGAATTGGTCCATTGTTCAGTTGAGTTTACAGCACTTTAGTTTACATATTTTGTCACTGAAATGGACCTTATTCTCCATAGCAAATCGGTAGCACCTCACTCTGGAAAAGCCTTTTTTTCCCCTGCTGGCACTGAAGTAGCATAAAGTTATATTAGCTAATATTCAGGTCTGTGAACAAGCCTAACGTATTAGTGCTTTGGCTGTCTATCAACAATATGGAACAAGTGAAAACTGATGGTTTTGGATCAGGACAGCAGTTTAAGTCTACTGCTGCTGAACTATTAACTATTTTATATTTTGGTTGGGGAAGATGTTAGACAGGACCTCATTTTAACATCTATTCATTCAGCTGCTGCTGTGTATTTCTTCATGGTGTGATACACACCATGTTAACATACAGGATATAATATTAAATATTGACTCTGAAAAAATGGAATTTCCTCCTACCTATCTCCCTGGGAATTCCAATTAACTGGCCCCTCAAAAAATAACCACAAAAGTTTTCAGCCAAACAACAGAGAAATAAATGCTCTAGCAAGCATTTTCTTACTAAAATGCCTGTAAAATTGGGCTCTCACCTAAGAGGTAAATAAATCTCCAAAACTTACTGCAGTGCTGTGCCTATTCAGTATACTAAATTCTTTAGAAGTGTGTGAACATTCATGCTAATAACTAGTCAGTTCCCTCACCATCTAGTTATGCATTTAAAGTTTGTGTGAAATCTCTTAAGCAAACCACAGTGAGGTATAGAACCACAAGTTACTGACTCCTAATGAATGGACTAACTAGGCTTTTCATATCCCAGCTGAAAAATATTGCCCCCAGTCAGAGTTTCAAAGAGTGCCACATTTCCTTACACCTCGCTCCTAAATTAACCGAAGAGACAGCTTTGTGAAGCCAAAATCAGAGCCCATCAAATGAGACCTTTGCTTACTAGCTAGCGCACACGCGCACTCTCTCTAAGATCTGACTTCTACCATGACAAACAAGCATCTCAAACCACATCCCCTTATATTGTGCTGGGAGGAATTGGCCAATTTACTACAGCTGGACACAACTATATTTCCCTGGTAGGAAGGCTCAGCCCCTGCCTGCCTTTAAGGTCATGCAGCTGTGCTCTTTCCTCTACAAAGGGAGAGATTTTTAACACTTTTTTTTCCAAGTACTGAACAGTCTACACCTCCTCACAGATTCTGACTGTTAACATAAAAATGAAAGCAGTGCAAAGGCATTTTTTTAACTGAAAATTTACCCCCAACCAATATGACCCAAAGCCAAGCAAACTGGTTCTACTAAGAAATTACTCAAAAATGTCAGGCAACAAATATGGAAGTTTTTGCACAGCTACTCAAAAAGCTGACCCCCTATAGAGGAAACATTAATGTTCTGATCTTGCAAATGTTTGTACATGTGTTTAACTTTGCACATATGAGCAGCTCCATTGAGGCCAAGGGGACTACTAACATGAGTAAAGTTAAGTTTGTATGTAAGTGTTTGCAACAGTGGAACCTAAATGAAGTGCAGAATAAGAAGAAATAATCCAAGGATATTCCTAGAACCACTGCTGTGGCTGCTAGTATGGAATCAAGAAAGATCCAGGAGACTACCCCTGGCATAATTCAGATCCACAAGGGGCTCCCCAGTTCAATGTCTGGTGATGCAAAATCTAGTTGGAATTTACAAGTTCTTTTGAAGATGCTTCTTTGAAATCGCAATGGCACACTGTGCTACACTTAGTCCAAGAGACAGCTGTAGGATAGACTTTTCCCAGTATACTTGTCAGGCTGTAGCTACTGGGTTAAAAGCAAGAGTTTGCCCTTTATGAGGGTTTTTGCAGCCAGCTTCTGGCTGGCTGCCAATGACAAATAGCCATTGCATGGGGAAAGCACAAAAAGTTAGAGTAAATATTTTAAAATGGCATCCTTGAATAAAGTTTGTAAAATGAAGCATAATATTCCAAGGGAACACAGTGTATGTTTGACGTTGGGAAAGGATTTATCAGCTGCGGTTTCTGTTACATTTGAACTGAAGAATAATAAACTTACCTTCAAATAGCTTCCCTTGAAATAATGAAAAACCTCATCACTTTAGTAACTTGGGGAATCCCAAACCTATGTAACTATCTCTGATAAATATTCAGATTTTGCATGGGGATAGATAAATATTCAGCTTTTGCATGGGGATAATTAACACTGCAAGTAAGTGCTTTAGTTACTATATGTAAATGAATTCCCTTCACTGAATTTATTTCAAACTCTATTAATGAGACTTTCAAATGAATTTCAATTAAAGAGGCAACCATAATTAAATAACGTTAAACAATTATAAATTACTGGAAAACATGCAAAAGTCCAATTGCAACACAACTCATATGAATTATTTGTATCACTCTATAAATTAGTTGGTATGGTGTCTTTATTGTTAGCTGTGTATCAGTTTTATGAAATAGTCTTCTGGATACCTGAATTTTTACCATATAGATGGACTGAAAGGCTTTCTATTGCTCATGACCGGAGGGTTCCTGTTGCAAAGGATTAGGTCCAACAAAATCTGATCACCATGGATTGAAAAAATGGTGGGTGAGATACTATGAACTCATGTATCAATGTTTGTTTGTCTATGCAGCACAGTCTTTTAGTCTAAAACAAAGAGACATTTCTAAGATGCTTCTGAGACATTCAAACAGCTCTGTATATAGGAAACAAAGGAGCAACTGAAACACAAGGAGTCATGTTCAGAACAAGAATAATACAACAGAATCATTTAAATCTGATCTTTTATGTTTTGGGAAAAGCAGGGTTGAATGAGCTATGGCAAAGGAAGTAAAGAGTAAGATCCTAATTCAGCAAAAAGAAAAGGAGTACTTGTGGCACCTTAGAGACTAACCAATTTATTTGAGCATAAGCTTTCATGAGCTACAGCTCACTTCATCGATGAAGTGAACTGTAGCTCACGAAAGCTTATGCTCAAATAAATTGGTTAGTCTCTAAGGTGCCATACGTACTCCTTTTCTTTTTCCGAATACAGACTAACACGGCTGTTACTCTGAATCCTAATTCAGGAAAGCACTTACATTCATGCCTAACTTTAAGCTTAAAGTACCACTTTAAGCACTTAAATACATGCTTAAATATAAGTGGAGCTCCTCAGATTGTGTAAATTGTCATAGTTCCACTGAAGTTAATACACACAGTGAAGTCAATGAACCTATGACAATTTACACCAACTAAGAATCTGCCTCTGAGTGCTTTGCAGAATCAGGGCTTACAAGAACAAGGGAATGGCAGAGTCCCAGACAAGTGATTCTAACAGGAGTTATGTGAACACATATCTGGGATCATTGCATCCCTTATTTCGCAAAAAAAAGGCGTGGAAGTTTTATAGACTAAGGCCTGGTCTACACCACAAAGTTAGGTTGATGGAAGATGCCTTGCATCAATCTATTTGGGTATATGTCTACACTCAAATTTGTCTCAGGCGGACGTTAGCACCCTGTTAACAGTGACACAGTAAAACCATCTCCCTAAACCGCATACAGCCATGGTTAACATACTGAGGTTGATGCAATGAGAGTGTAGACATTGCATGGTCTATGTCAACCCTAACAGTCCCCCAGCAGCTGTTCCACCGTCACCCATTCTCTGCAACAGTGACCACTCTGGTGGCAATTGCAAACTTTCCTGCACATGGGTAACAGAGCCTAGAAGCCATCCCACTCTTTCACATGCATACCGTGAGTGTTTCTGAAATTCCTTTTCCTGATTGCCACACCTAGCTGCTCACCTTTGTTGTGTGCAACTGCCTAACTGACCATGCTAGCTCCAAGCACTAGATGTGCTGCTGCTTGGAGTAAACAGGCAGTATTGGATCTCCTGGGCCTGTGGGAAGAAGAGGTTGTGCAGGCACAGCTACGGACCAGCCGTAGAAATGTGGACATCTACAAACAGATTGCACAGGGGATGGATATCTGGGATCAGCAGCACTGCCGTGTGAAAGTGAAGGAACTTCCCCAGGGATACCACAAGGCCAGGGAACGCCAACAATAGATCTGGTGGTGTCCCATAGACCTGCCCCTTTTACAACAAGCTGCATGCCATACTTCTCAGAGATCTCACCAGCATCCTGTAGACCACTGTGGATACCATGGTGGACCCCCAAAACGGAGATCCCTGTCAAGAACAGCTAGGAAATGGGAGTGGGAGAGTTGTGGAGGGTGGGTCTAGTTATGCCACAAGCCAAGATCTGTTTGAGACAGTCTAGTCAGTCCCACCAGCCAAGCACAGATGAGCCTGAAGCTGGGGCAGGAACCTCAAGTAAGTGTGTGCATGCATTTTCCCTTAGTGTTTCAGTGTAATGATGACACCCAGTCCATCCCCAAGTAAGACACAGGTATCAACTTTTGATTGTGTTACTTGTACCAGAAGAGGAAGATGTATAACAAACAGAGGCAGAGTTAGCATCTGCTTTTCATTGCCCTGTTGGATCAAAGCGGGGAGGGAGGGCATGCAGAGCTATTTGTTCATATGCATAGGTACGTCCCTTTTATCCTCTTGAGAGATCTTAATGAAATTTTCATGGAGATACTCTGCAATCCTCTCCCGAAGGTTTCTAGGGAGGGCTGCCTTATTTCTTCCTTCACACTAGGACATTTTCCCACAACACTCTGCAATAGGTTCAGCTGGCACCATCTCAGCAAACAGGCTAGCAGCGTCCAGGCCCCAGTGGCTTCAGGATGCCCATAGCAGCTGTGTTCTCTGTGGCTTTGTGACCCTCAAGAGTGAAATATCAGCTAAATCCACCACTGCCTGTGGGAAATAGTGCCAATATTCAGTGCCTTTGCCCTGTACTCGTGCCCATGGAATAGGGACCAAAATTGTAAAGCTTCATGCACAGAACAACCTTCCCCCACTGCCCTTGTGAGCCATACTTAGCCTGGCAAGCCATGCTGTGCAGAGGCGCTTCAAAGCTGTAGTGTCTATAAGCATTTCTTATTAAAAGTGTTTATGAGAATAAGGGAAGGGCCTATTTAAACATATTTCCATGTCATTTGAGACTGAAATCCAATAGTACATCTATCTGTTTTTATCAGCAGCTTCTGGCATGGTGACCTTGAGAGGTGTCCTCTCCACACCCACAAAATGCCTGGTCCTGAGGAGAAGAAAGGACTAGGGAGGACATATTCAGCAAGATCCTGCAAGCCAGTGCTGCATCAGACTGTGTACAAAGGGCTTGGAGGGCCAATATGACTAACAGTATTGAGAAGGAAAGAGAAGACAGGCCCAGGAGTCCGAGCAGGACAAGGGGAGGAAAATGCACTGTAATGAAATATTAAACTGTATTATGTTTAGCCACTAGGTGGCACTATGTGTAGCACAGAACCATAGAAATGTAGGGCTAGAAGGACCTCCAGAAGTACCTCCAGCACCATGTACTCTGGCAGAGCCAAACAAACCTAGATCATGCCTGAAAGGGGTTTGTCCAACCTGTTCTTTAAAACCTCCAGTGATGGAGGTTCCACAACCTACCTTGTAAGCCTATACCCAAGCTTAACTACTCTTGTAGTTAGAAAGATTTTGTAATATCTAACCTAAAGCTCCCTCGCTGTGGATCAAGCCGATCTTTTCTTGTCCTACTGTTAGTGGACATGGAGAACAATTGAACACAGTCCTCTTTATAACAGCCTTTAACATATTTGAAGACTGTTATTGGGTCTTCTCTGAGTCTTCTTTTCTCGAGACTAAACATGCCTGGGTTTTTTTAACATTTCCTCACTAAATCTAAACATTTTATCACCTTTGTTGCTCTGGTCTCGCTCAAATTTATCCACATCTTTCCTAAAGTGCAGCACCCAGAAATGGACACAGTACTGCCTCTGAGGCCACACAAGTCCTGAGTAGAGTGGGACAATTGCCTCCCATATCTTACATATGTTATACTTATAAGAAGCACATGGGATCTTATAGGGAAGAAGGCAGCATGCCGCATTTACAACAGTTAGCATATGCTTTTCAATCATACCCACACCATGAACACAGTCCTGCCAGTTGATGTTTATAGTACCAGTCCAGAGTCTGGATCAATCTAGGGGCCAGCCAGATTGGTCGCAGAGGGGAACAGGGCTCTGTCGGTTGCGATCCAATGCTCCTAAAGTGTTGCAAGACAAACCCAAAGTCCCATGGCCAAGCACCCTGTTCTTATAGTCTTTTTTCTCTATTGAAGTCTATGGATTTTGCTGTGTCAAATTGTGACCGGTTACTTCTTAATTGGTGTATCTTTTGATGTAAATATTCCAATACACCTCCAAGAGGGTCATCCTGTCCTGATGATTTAATCAATTGTCCTGTCTTTAGGGGTGCCAGCCTTCACTTCAAGGTTGTCAATCTGCCCTTCCTTTATTATAGATGCGTGTTGATGTTTCTTTGATGTAGTTAAGTCTCTTCACTCCTTCTTCCTTGACCATCTGGCTATAACAATAGCCTTCACACCTTATCTTTTCCTGATGTGTACATTCCTAATTCACACAAACAGTCTTTTAGAGAGACCTTTGAGAATACAAATAGTGTCAGTTTATTTTGAATTACCTTAACATAGACACAATACAAGATCCTGTCTCTTACTTACTAAACCTTAAAACAAAGAAATATATATTTAACTAGAATGCCCAATTTGTAATACATATAGGAAACCATAGTAGACATTATAATTTATCCTAAAACAAAAGGGTGACCATAATCAGTCATAAAGATTGTTCTGGTCTGTCCCTGCCTTAACATCAGTACAGACACTGGCAGTCTGTCAGGATGAAATCAAATCATACATTAATTCTCATAGTACAATTATAAAATCCTGCTCCTACATATACAACACTTCTGTTAATACACCCTAAAATGATATTAGCCTTTTTGCATTTGTACATGCAATTTGTGATCCACCATGACCCTAAATCCTTTTTAGGAGTACTACCCAGTTATTCCCATGTGGCAGTTGTGCATTTGATTTTTCTTTCCTAAGTAAAGTAATTTGCACTCATCATCAATGAATTTCATCTTGCTGAATTTAGACCAGTTCTCCTATTTGTCAAAGTCATTTTGAATTCTAATCCTATTCTCCAAAGTGCTTGCAACCCCTCCCAGCTTGGTGTCATTTGCAAATTTTATAAGCATATTCTCCATTCCATTATTCAAGTCATTAATGAAAATAGTGAATAGTGCCACAACAAAGACTAACCGCCGTGAGATGCCAGTAGATACTCCCTCTAAGTTCTGACAGTGAACCATTGAAAACTATTCTTTCAGTATGGTCTTTCAACCAGTTGTGTGTCCACCTTATAGTAATTTCATCTAGACCACATTTCTCTGGTTTGCTTTTGAGACTATCATGTGAGATAAATCTGTTACACCCTCAACTAGAGAGCTTTAGCTTATAGCTGTAGCAGCATATGCTTTTTAGCAATGGTGGTCCCTGGTGTATTGGACAACAGAATGGCCATCTCCCACACACAGATATTAGCTGCATACAAGAGTCAGAGAGAAAAGTTTTGAGCGGAGTCCGTGGCCAATATAAAACCTGCAGCACTATGGGTGCTTTTTTTGGGAGAGATATTCTTTATTATAACTGACATAAATCATAAGGCGCAAAAGACTTTTGTGAGAATAACAGGTTACAAAACACAACCATCAATTATTAATTAACCATGATAAGATTTTACACACATTAGTTGGATTCCACATTGCTTCAATTAATCACACTCTGTATGAATTTTATAATTGTTATTAACTAAACTAATAATTAAAATAATTAGGAATTGGTTATGATTTTGATAATGAAATTACACACATGAATTTTAATAGAGGAAAACAGATCCTCAGCTGGAATAATCAGCATAGCTACACTGAAGCCAATTTTAACAAGAAGTAATAAGTCTAATGAATTTAATTCATAATAATCAAAGTCTAATCACTATGGGGCAGATTCTGGTACCCGTATACTCATAATGGTCATCACTTACTCAGTGACTTCACTGACATGGCTTTCAGTAAGACTACTTGCCTCAGGAACATTAGTAAAACTTACTACAGTCTGGCCTTATACAGTAATTTCATCTACTTCTGTTCTAGTATTCTGGGAAGATGATTTTAGTATCATTGGAGGTGCTTTAAGGGAAAAAACAATATCTTAAACTCAGGCGAGAAGTTAATTGGATGCTCTGCAGATTATGGTTGGGTCAAACAGCTATTTGAAATTCAAGCAACTATTTTTGAACACGGTTTTGCAGCAATCAACCAGTTTCATTCTTCCAGAGACTAAATAATTGTAACAGGCTTGTTGGAGTAGTGAGAGGTCAAAGCTTAATTCATTAATATTTGTGAGATGTTCCGCTACTATAGCGATGAGGCCATAGAATAAATGACCAAGGGATTCTGCATGCATGGGTTGCATTCAAAGAAGACTAGGAATTTTGAAAATCCCATGACATCTACACCTTCTAGAGAATGACTAATCTGTATTCCTGACTTCAAAGAATTTTGCATTGTGGTGGGTTTTGAGTAAAAGAGGGACCACTTAATTTTCTACCCCACTCATGCTGGAGGCTAGTCTGTCAAAGCAGCTTACTGGAACATCTCTGAGGGTGAGATTTACCTGCATTTCGTTTCCTACTATATTAGGCTTAGACTTGCGTGTTTTATTTTATTTTGCTTGGTAATTTACTTTGTTCTGTCTGTTATTACTTGGAACCACTTAAATCCTACTTTTTGTATTTAATAAAATCACTTTTTACTTATTAATTAACCCAGAGCAAGTAATTAATTCCTGGGGGAGCAAACAGCTGTGCATATCTCTCTATCAGTGTTATAGAGGGTGAACAATTTATGAGTTTACCCTGTATAAACTTTATACAGAGTAAAATGGAATTATTTGGGGTTTGGATCCCATTGGAAACTGGGTATCTGGGTGTTGGAGACAGGAGCACTTCTTAAGCTGTTTGCAATTAAGCCTACAGCTTTTGGGGGATGTGGTTCAGACCTGGGTCTGTGTTTTGTAGCAGGCTAGCATGTCTGGCACAACCAGGCAAGGCACTGAAGTCCCAAGCTGCCAGGGAAAATGGGCATAGAGGTAGTCCCAGCACATCAGATGGCAGTTCCCAAGCAGGTTTCTTGACCCAACCCGTCACAGTGTGAATAGATTTACCCTCATCTCCTGAGAGTATGTCTACAGTGCAATTAAAGACCCGCATCTGGCCCATAACAGCTGACTTGGCTCAAGGGGCTCAGGCTAAGGCACTGTTTAATTGCAGTGTAGACATTCAGACTGAGGCTGGAGCCTAGGCTTTAGGACTCTGTGAGGGTCCCAGAGCTTGGGTTGTAGCCCAAGCCCGAATGTCTATACCACAATAAAACATCCTGTAAGTCCAAGCCCCATAAGCCCAAGTCAGATGGCACAGGCCAGCCATGGGTGTCTAATTTCAGTGTAGACATACTCTAAGTGACCACACACAAGAGTTGCTGGTAGAGAGAATCTATAATAAACAAAGTCCTATTTCTAACACCCAGGGCTTTTGTTATTGTCCATATTTTCTTCTTTCAACCAACCTGAAGTGTCTAAATGGGTGAAAAGCTTTTACTTTTACTGTCCTGGCTACCAATCTAGCTTAGTGTGCACAAAAAGTGTTTTCCTAGAGCAAAGAAGTGAAGGTCGAATTTTAGCTATATCCTACCACCAAAAAAATCATCACCCATTTGTAAGAATTGTGCCACCTTTGAAACCATTTCTTTTTAGTATTGTAATATTTTAATTATGGTACAATTCTTTCAACATAAATACACTAAAATGTAAGACTGCTTAAAGACTTCTGGTTTTGCAGATTAAGTAATCACCACTGCATCATAATTCACATCACCTGGGGAAGTTAGTAGGATTTGATAAAAGTAAATAATTTTAAGGTAGTGCTATGCAATTTATGCTTATCAAACATAGGCACACATCACATGCAGGGAACATCAGTCAGACACATTTCATACTGTGTGTCCTATTAGGAGAAGAAGCATTAGTGCTCAATTAGCTCCAAATTAGTCCTCCAGTCAATTTTCCCAGCAGACTCCAGGACCTTCGGATTACACATATTCTGATTATGCTGAAAGGTTAGCAGCAAACTAACCACATAGAGCTCAGAAGTGATGTGGCAAAACCTCCCTTTAGTTTATTTGCAATATATTGAATCCCCACTAACAAGAAAAATACAATATGAATTTGAAAAAAAAAACCCACACACTGCATTCACATCATGTACCTATAACACAGAGTTACAGCAGCCAGAGTGAGGCTTGCCTAGCAGTTAAATATGCTATGCAAATGGCAGAGCTGTATCTTAAACAGACCTAGGGACTCAGCTCTGTTCTAATGGTTTGAGGTGCTAGAGAACTGCAAATGAGATGCTCTCAGTCTCCATGGAAAAGTGAAGTATATATACATCATTCTTGCACAACCCCTAAAGGCTGACTGTGGAGTAGCAATACAGCTTCAGTGGAAGCTATTGTTCATACATAGGGTTATTACAGCTCCTGTCTGGGGTAGTGGCAAAGATTGATATGGTTTAAAGGATGGCCCAGAAGGTACTGTAGGGTAGATGAAACCTTTACAGTAGTATAATATCCTGAATCACTGCCTCTGAGGGTTAGAGCTTGCCTGGTACAAATGTCCTTGCCAAGGTCAGTGAGCGAGGAAGACTTTGTGTTTAGATATCTTCAGATCCTCCTGAGGAAACCAAATTGCATACACAATATATAAGTTTTGATATTTTGTAAAAGCTGATCATTTCAAGGCTCTTATGGTACATTCTTGCAGAGAGAACAATATTGGGGTTCCCTGGTGATTTTCTATCATTATTAATTCACTCATGATTGAAAGCAAGTAATTTATAATGGATGATGCCTTCAAGGTAGATTGCTACCTGCTGTTACAGCTGGTAAAAGAAAAAAAAAGTAACTATATGTTGAGTGATAACTTAACCCATGAATTTTATACACGTATTTTAGAGATTAAACACCCTAAACAGAAACTTGTGGTAAAATCAGGCTGTTTCCAAAATCCACACTTCTATACTCCTATAATTCATTAATCTGTGGTTCTGAAAATATCATATGCTTCTCATACAATGGGTTATGTAACTATGAAACATTATTTTTACCTGAATAATGTGGACTATACACTTTCACTTCAGATACAGGCATATCTTCTCCCTAGTACAGAGTTGGGTACTGGAGATCATTAGATGGGGAAGAGAGGGAGGAGTCATTCCTCCTATGCCATAGAGTAAGAGTGTAACTGCTCCTTGAAGTAGGCCCTAGCACCCCCTCTGCAGGAAGAAAGATTTCAGGATTATATAGCGATTGAACTCCAATCACAACCTCTCCCCAACACTACTCACAAGGACCTTCATACAAGAGAATGACTCCCCTGTGGTAACCAAATCCTAACCTAACCCCCTTTGCTCAAAAAGTAGACTTTCGTGGGTTCTTCAGCCAAAGGGTGCTCTCCGCTTCAGAGAAAGGAGTAGGATTAACGCCACATTGCCTGTGCCAAGTAAATGAAATATAATGCAGTATTGCCAACTACAAGCATTCAAAAACCATGCATCAGGGCCCCCCAAAATCATGATTGGTTTAAAAATTGTGAGATTTTTAACAAAATAATATCTTTGAGGTCTTTTTATTTGCCTTCTGGTTTTCAAGATGGTAGGGGTCATGTTTTCAAACTTTTCTTCACAACTATGAGGGCTAGAAACTTACATTTTTTAAAATGAAAGTTCAGATTATCATGTACTCTGATCCTGGAGCTAAGGTTTTAAGGAAAACACCAACTGCCGTAGGCTTGTGATGAAATCAGAAAAATTGATAACACTGGCAGTGAAGTAAGTTCCTCCTGATTTTTGAAGTGCACTAGAATTCAATTTCAGCACATTTTAGTACCCAAACTTTCCCTTTGCCAGCAATAATGATTGGGTTAACCTGTGGGTTCTGTATTAAACATTTTTTTAAGCACTTAAGTGAAAGGTTCTCAAAGTATAGAATGTCTCCCCATGATTTTTCAAGGAACAACCCTAATGATTATTATCAATAATAAAAATTGAAAACAATGTTCTCCTTGTACAAAAGAAGCAAGTGAAGGATGGGTTCTTGGAGAATTTGCAATGCTACTGAAAGAAAGTTGGTCCCAAATGAAGATGCCACTTTTGATATCCTAGCAGTTAGTGTTACTGCAGCTGGCAGTATTTCTCCAGCAGCATTTTCATGTCCACTGTCACATCTGATCTTCAGACACCAAGAAGACACCAGAACAGTAGCAGCCTATTCTAATGCTCAGACTACATTTGCCAGAAAAGTAATAAGCTGCAACTCACCCACCACTGTAGAATCTGCTGTCTCCTGCTACTATGAGGATGATTAACTCTCTGATAGCAAGATCTATTAGGCTGTTGAAAAGTCTCCCAAGGGAAGTGGTGAAATCCCCACTGCTTAGAGAAAAAACTCTGGAAAATATACTGCAGGTAATAATTGTAATAGGTCTTTTCTGGATAAATTTTACACTGTGACCAAGATTCTTCACTGGTATATGAATCAAATTGTACCACAGAATCTCTAAGGATAGAAATCCCATGTTTAAACAATAAGAATATAGCAGTAGGAATATACTACTGACCACCAAACCAGGATGGTGACAGTGACTGTGAAATGCTCAGAGAGATTATAGAGGCTGCAAAGGCAGAAAACACAATATCCTTATATTGACTGGGTATATGTCATATCAGGAAGCGATACAGAGATACAATTTCTAGGCACTATATATGAGTCATTCTTGGAGCAGCTAGTCCTTGAACCCATAAGGGGAGAGATAAGAGACAATTCTTGATTTAGTCCTAAGTGGTGCACAAGATCTGGTGCAAGAGGTGAATATAGCTGAACCACTCAATAATAAAGACTGTAATGTAATTATATCTTACATTATGGAAGGGGAAAAGTGCCAAAGAAACCCACCAACTTAACATTTAACTTAAAAAATGGGAACTACACAAAAATGAGGAAGCTAGTAAAATGGAAATCAATAGGAAGTCACAAAATTAAATACCTGCAAACTTCATGGAGACTACTGAAGAACATAATAACAGAGGCTTAAACTAATTGTATGCCCCAAATTAAAATACACAGCAAGAGAAGTATATATATAAACATACATACACACTACCATGGCTAAGTAAAAAGAGGTAGTTAAAAGTAAAAAGGCATTATTTAAAAATTGGAAGTCAAATCCTAGTGAGACAAATAGAAAGGAGCATAAACTCTGGGAAGTCAAGCGTAAAAAGTATAATAAGGCAGGCTAAGAAAGAATATGAGGAGCAACTAGCTAAAGACACAAAAACTAACAGCAAAACATTTTTAAGTACGTCAGAAGCAGGTAGCCTGGCAAATAGCCAGTGGGGCTACTGGACAATTTGCTAAAGGAGCACTCAAGGAAGACCAAGCCATTGAGAAGCTAAATGAACTCATTCCATCAGTCTTCACTGCAGATGATATGGGGGAGATCCCCACATCCGAGTGTCAATAGGGGAGGTTTTGGAACACATTGATAAATAAAAGAGTAATTGTAATGGGGCTCCATTCACCACATCGGTGCCTCCTGCTGGCCATCTTGGGGATTAGCTCTGCCTATAGGTATTCCCTCTCCCAATGGTGCATTGCCCACTGACACTTCTGCTCCTGGACCCATGTCACTCCAAGGACCACGGCGTCCTCTTCATGACACAGCCCTCCAGCTGTGTGACAGTCTGTGCTCCTAGCTTCCAGGGGTGAGTGCTGTCGTCCAACTCTCCCACCACTTCCCCAGTGGCGACTGCAGCCAATTGTCCGGCCACTTCCCTGCTGCCCCAGCACCCTCTTCACTCTTGCCTCAGGGCCTCAGCCTGAAAATCCCAGCAGACAGCCAGGAGCTCTCTCTAGCTGCCCTGGTCCCTGATCTGTCCAGGGTGCTAGCTTCTTTCTGCCTGCTCGGCAACCAGGCATCCTTAAGCTCCAGACCTTGCTCTGCCCTACAGCTCTTTTTATATGGGCCTACCAGGCCCTGACTGTCTGCTCCTCTTAGCCGCTCTCTAATTGGCTGCCTTCTGTGCAGCCTCCCTAGAGCTCTGTTAACCCCTTAGAGGCCAGTGTGGGGCCAACGCCCCATCACATTAATAAGTCACCAGGAGCAGCTGGTATTCACCCAAGAATCCTGAAGGAACTCAAATATGAAATTGCAGAATTACAAACTCTGGTATGAAGCCTATTGTTTAAATCAACCTCTGTAACAAACAGATGACTGGAAGGTAACTAATGTAATGCTGATTTTTAAAAAAAGTCTCCAGAAGACAGCCAGGCAATTACAGGCCTGTAAGGCTAACTTCAGTACCAGGAAAACTGGTTAAAACTATAGTAAAGAATGGAACTATCAGACATATAGATACATGTGATATGTTGGAGAAGAGTCAACGCAGATTTGGTAAAAGGAAATCATGCCTCCACCAATCTATTCTTTGAGGAGGTCACCAACATGTGGACAAATGTCATCCAGTGGATATCAGGTACTTATACTTTCAGATAGCCTTTGATATGTCCCTCAGTAAAAGCTCTTAAGCAAATTAATCAGTCATGGAATAAGAGGGAAGATCCACACATGGATCAGTAAGTGGTTAAAAGATAAGAAACAAAGGGTAGGAATAAATGGTCAGTTTTCACAATACAGAAGTGGTTAAATAGTGGTGTCCTCCAAGGATATGTATTGGGACCAATGCTGTTCAACATATTCAGATCCGGAAAAGGAGGTGAATAGTGAGGTGGCAAAATTTGCCGACAAGACAAAATTACTGAGGATTGTTAAGTCCAAAGCTGACTGCAAAGAGTTACAAACTGAGTGACTGGGCAACAAAATGGAAGATAAAATTCAGTGTTGATAAGTGAAAAGTGCACACTGGAAAAATAATCCCACTATACACACAAAATGATAGGGTCTAAATTAGCTGTTACCTCTCAAGAAAGAGATCTTGGAGTCATTGGGGATAGTTCTCTGATTACATCTGCTCAAGGTGCAGTGGCAGTCAAAAAAGCTAACAGAATGTTAGGAACCATTAGGAAAGGGATAGATAAAAAGACAGAAAATATCATAATTTCACTATATAAATCCATGGTCTGACCACATCTTGAATACGGAGTGCATTTTGGTTGCTCCACCTCAAAAAAGATATATTAGAATCAGAAAAGGTGCAGAGAAAGGCAACCGAAATTATTAGGTTTATGGAACAGATTCCATGTAGGACTTTTTCATAAGAGTGGAAAAGCCAATATTTGACCCTATGTACCTGGGCCAGCATCCCAATTTCCTTCTTCACTAGCATCACTTTTATGGCCTGCAACAGTCAACGTGCCATCCTCCTGTTATCTCCATACAGCAACACACTACACAAAGATTTTCAAAGATGGGTGGTGGAAGTTAGGTTCCTAAATCCATCTTTAGGCATGTAAGGGGCCTAATTTTCAAAAGTGCTGAACACACAACAGCTCCCATGGAAAATCAGGATATTTAATTAAGTGCCTAAAGATAAATGTAAGAGACTAATATTGTTGCACTTAGTTAGTTTTCAACAGTAAAAAGATGCCAGTACAAAGTTTTCAGGCATCCTAACAATTAATGTTACAACATAATACTTCGAAGCAGCATTAACAAGCAAACATCCAAACAAAACTCAACCCTCCCAGCCCAACTCCCCCTAGCAAAAAACTTCTTTTCCATCCCTCACTTTAGGCTATTCTGTTTGAAAACCTTAGCCTGTAGCCAATTCCTGCCTTTGCGGGGTCTCTGTGCATAGTAGCAATCATGCAACATGCTGATGCTGGTGCTAATACAGGGGATGCTGGCCTTGTCTACATTGGGGATTGCTCTGATTTCAGCCATTGAGGGCCAGATACTAATGTAGCTGCATTGGTACAACCCTTAGCATAGACATGCAAAGCCACAATTTAAACTAGTGGTGCTTTCCCCTGCTTGAAATCCAGATGAGATGGATCAGTGCCAATCAAAGCTTAGAGTCATTTACCCTGTATACACCAAAGGTTATCATCAGCTGACCACCAGCAAAAAGAATCAGGGCAAATCCCCAGTTCAGAAAAGGCCTTGGGATGAAACCAGCAAAATAGGAAACTTCTCACTGGTGCTCTCTCTCATATTGCATGCTGGAAATGGACAGAGTATATGTCTCCTGCTTAATGTGAATGCAGAGTGCATTTTTTAGAAAATCAGACCTTAACCTTATTATAAAATGGCAGTGTAATTATATGGTAATTGACTGCACATTCAATGGCTACATAAAAAGCAAAGTATTGAGAAAGCATCACTTAGCTAGAAAAAATAGTGGTATAATTAAACCACCATAAATAGTAGCAGGAACCTGAATGTTGTTTGGCTTCCTTTTACTCCTCTGCTTCTAACTTTCAGCAAAGATTTATAAATGTGAAGTTTAAAAGCATCTCCCGAGCACTCTTGGTAGTAATTGTGTTCGCCATTACTGACATTCTGTGCACCAGTGCAGAATATGGGAGACTGCTAGCTCTTTGTATCTTCTTTCCTTTGATCACTGCTTCTCTAAATAATATAGGAGATTGCCAAGATTTTGCTTTAGTGTCAATTTATCACAAAGTAAGCACCATTGCTTGCTATTGGTTTGAGTTGATGCATTCCTGTCAAAGCCTATTTTTGTATCAGAACAACTGCTAAAATGCTATGTCACTAGATTGTCATTCAGTGGACTGGATTTCTCATCAACTGAAACAGTTCATAAACTATATTCTCTGAGCTGTTAGCATTTAAAAATTCCTAAAACTGAGGGATCCCAAACCAATTTGGTGATTTTTGAATTGCAGAATCTCACTTCAATTTCTTCCTTTCGGTTTGGGGATTGTTTTTTGTTTTTCAGTTCCTATTGTTTTTCCCTTAAGGCTTTTTAAAAAAGACTGTTTTCTCTCAGCAAAGCTTTCAGAGGGAGACATCTATTTCACATGTTATAGCCCAATACGTGATATGGAAACCAAACTCCAGCAGCATTTTAACAGACAGTCTTAGCTGATTGGGCACATTATTTAACCTAACCTCTCTGCGCATCAATTGCTCAAATAACTGACTGAAACTTTTTAAAAGCAAAGCAATTAACATGAAATCAAAACTGGATACTAAATAAATCAATCACATATAAATATAGTACCCTATTTTCTTCCAAAGCTTCCATATCCTGATTATCAGTTATTTTCTCCAAGCATTAAGGACTCCCTAGAAGATTTTATAGTGTATTTTATCATTAAAATCATTTCCTGATTTTAAAGCTGTTTGTTGTAACATATGTTAGTGAAATGCATGTGCACAAGTCTTTTAATTCTGCAGCTAGATAAAGACCTCAAAGGCCTTTAGGCACCTAACTGCCATTGATTTTAATTGGGAGTTAGGTGCCTAAATACTTTTTGAGGATGTGGGCTCTAGTCCTTTAAAAAAATAGAGTAAACCTGATGGGCATGCATGACCTCAGAAAAATCAAAGTTTATTTCAGGCTGAATACTGGTTTAACTCTATCACTCATACATGTATATTTACTTTGTGCTTCTCATGAAGTAGCAGAGTAACATTATATTTTCTGTACCTATTCTAACTAACTGAATTTTTCTTTTTCTTTTTTTCCCTTCAGTTTTACCGAATTTGGAAGCCTTTAGGAGTTAACCAACCATTATTCTAATATTTTTTTTTTTTTGGCCTTTGTAAAATCTTGAAAACCCTGTAGTAATTAGAAATGAATCACTCTTCAGGAATTATCTTCAGTTTTAATCTTAGTGACTGTTAAACTGGTTTTGGACTTAGGTAGTCAGCAAATGCATTTTTTAAACTGTCTAATGACGTGCTCTTTGCTGAGGGTCAAAGCTTACTGATGCACTACTTTTTATTCACCACAAAGTTTCTCTCTATAACTTGGTAAATCAGAAATCTTTTCCTTAACAGAGAAGGCAGGGAAATTTTCAATTGTAGGTATATAGCAGGGGGGTAAAACTAATGGTGCATTGGGGAGGAGAGTTAGAGAGGAAAGGTCTTTTAATAGCAATTAGAACTGAAAGTGGATGGTCTAACATTGATTTGTGGAACTAAGGATTCTTATCAGAGTCCAGTTTCTGCTTTTGATCAGCTTAAGTCATCCTTTAAATAGATTCCATTGATAAGAAGTCTTTAAATGAGGGATACAAAAGGCTAACCATAGGTCCTCATCATTAAAATTGAACATCCCTTCTTAGATACATTGGACTAATCTGTGATGTGTTGCAGAAATAAGTCTTGCCTCATCTGTAATGCACAGATACTATTTCAGTGGAACCATCATCTCCCTCTCCCATTCCTGTGCCCCAAAAGTGATTTCTGTTGGCTGAGCATCACATCTATAAAAAGAACAGGAGGACTTGTGGCACTTTAGAGACTAACAAATTTATTTGAGCATCAGCTTTCGTGGGCTACAGCCCACTTCAGTGGATACCTAGAATGGAACATATAATAAGAAGATGCAGAGAACATGAAAAGGTGGAGTAAGAGGCTAATTAATATTATCTTAAATCCAGAACAACGCCATTGAATCAAAGTAAATGGAGTTATACCAATGTGAAACTGATGTAAGTGAGATAGGAATCAGGCACATGTTTCATCAGCGGTGAAATTCTGTTCAGGAACAAAAGGTATTTCACCCCTGAGCCACACTGATCTCATCAGATACAGTGAGGTCACTTGGATGATGGCTGGATATACATGTAAGCCTATTTGCAAACACAAAGATGAGAAAGCAGTCCTTAGCAATCAAGAAAGTTATATAGATTTTGGACAATTCCTGGAAGATTTTAATTTGACGACTTTGGACAATAAACTCCTATTTCCTAATTTAGGAGTTGGAATTGCAAAACATGAAGCATCTGTCAGCACGAGGAAGATCAGATACTTTTATATCACATTTCAGTATCTTTGTCGAAGTCTGATACCGATGTTAGATCATAGATTGATTCTGCTCTGACTGAGGGCAATTGCACCACTCCTACTGAGCTCACTGGGAATAGGCAAGTGCCTCACAATGCCTGTTAGAGCAACAGTGCACTAAAATATTTGACCACTACCATTTCATGATAATAATGGTGAACAAGATGAAGAATAAATATTAGGCTAGAGGAGAAGGAATCAGTTGGATAAATATTTCATATGCAACTTGGTCCAGTATTAATCAGGGTGACGGTGCGGATTTTACACTGGATATTCCTTAGTGAACTTGGTCAGTATCGCTGTAGGGAGCAGAATAAGTATGAAAGGAGATTTCAAGAGACTTTTCTAAACAATATCACTGTGGGCTCTGAGCACACAGAGACATATATAATAGAAGTGGATGTAAATAGTGGACATTAAATATACATTAATTATGGTGCAAGTGCTGCGCCCTTAGCTCCAAGGAAACTGCAGAAGTGGTGCAGTCCTCATGCACAACAGAGATGCAGCAAAGATTTGGGAGAGTGCATGCTGAGGTGCACACACCTATGTGCCACACGGTGCCCAGCTGTGGAAGATCAACTAGCACCACACTGCACACTGAACATTTTGGAGTGTGGGATGGGGCAGGCTGAGGATGCAACAGGATTTGGGACGGTGGATCATCAGCCATGGTATGTAGGGGGGAGGGATTGTGGGGGTAGGGCCCAATGTTTACAGAAGCTCCAGGGTATAATGAATCACTGAGGCTGCAGTAGTGGCCAAGGAGTAGGTTCTGTGAACTGAAGGATAGGATTCCATAGTTTTGGTTCTTCTTCTCATGTTCCCTGCAGATGCCTCCAGCATTTGGGTTGCCTGGGCCCTTCCAGTGAGTTGACATTTTTAATAGTCCCTTCTGGCCTTAAAATCTATGAGTCTATGAACAAAACCAAAAAAATCAGAAATGATTTTTTTTAAATGAATACGTACCATTGCATGTCACCTCTCATGGTATAAAAGTTGTCAACTCATTCAGAGTCTTGGTGAAAGAGATGCTCACTTTTCCAGTTCTCACACCTAGACTGCTCACAAGATGACAATTTTAGAAGTATTCTGATGGTACTTCATTTATATGACACTGTCAGACCTTATCTGAAAGTACATCCGAGTAATTCAAAAAGCTGGTTAATATCAGGCCTGTTTAAGTGCCCAGGCAAAGAATAAATACTATGTTGGCTAGAGAAACACAAATTAAAAATGCATTAAACATCAAAACGTCTTCCTCTGAGAAAATATATTTTGCAATGTGGGTTGTTATCATTGGATTCTCCTTAGGTTAAGGTACATCCAGTGGCAAAGCTAAATTCAAAGAAATACATTGGTATGAATTTCATTGCACATCTGGTTCCCAGCTGAAAGCAAAAATACCATTTACTGAGTGGGGAAGGAGAATTTAGGCAAGCATTTCTAATTATTGTGTTATAAATGCCAAGGGCAGAGCAGGCTGCAAAAAGGAGAGCAGATTCTCCCAAAAATGGTGGTTAACACTGTAGTTAGACTCACCAACCAGTCACAGACTGTGCTCTTGATCCCCTCACAAGGTTATCAAGAAGCTGAAAAAAAGAAATCATACTGCCCCCTTATTGCATTCCAGTCTCTGGTTCCCAATCAGCAAATAGGTCCAGTAAAAAGAAGTTATTTAAAACTCTATTCACTATGCAAAGTGTTCTTCTGCTCCCCAAAGGGCCAGGCACCTTACCAAATCAATACTAGTTTTGTTCTTACACAAAATACCACACTGCCTGCCAATCCTTTACTATCTAAAACTAAAGCTTTTATTATAAAAGAAAAGAAAGAGAAGAGAATTGTTAAATAGTCAAAGCAATCAGATACATACATTTGACTTCAGAGTCTATGTATCAGGTTCTTAGGAGCATTGGTGAATTTGCTGGCTTATAAAGTCCCTCTGGAACACATCCAAAGCTTGGATGGGTCTATCAATCCTTTATTCAAAGCTTCAGTTTGTAGAGAAGTTGCTACAGAGGTGAGAAGCAAAGACAAAATGGAGAAGATGTAGCTGCCTTTTTATATCCTTTGCCATGTGGCTTGCACATCCTCTGTCCCAAACACAAGCTCACAGCATATGCAATGGAAAAGCTCTGGTGTCCCCTGTCCACAGCCGTCCTGGTGACGCATAGGTTTAGCCTCTCACTTCTCTCAGTGGGTTCACTGTACAGCTGATTGCCCTTGATGGGCCACTAAGCAGGCTCAGTAGTGCTGATGCCAATCTGTCTGGCAGTATCCCCCAAAAATGCTAAGTTTGAGATGCAGATATATCACACATATTTGTAACTCACAATACAAAGATGATACATACATATACACAAGATGATCATACTTAGCAAATCATAACTTTTCCACTGATACCTTCCATGGCATATCTTGTAAGATTCATTGCAATTTTGTAATAATGGTATCAATAGTATTATATATGGTCACCCATATTCCATACAGCATCATACCATAGATCAATATAAGAGAATGGCAGAGTGTTATTGCTGTGGAGTTTAAAGGTAATTTACAAATAAGTGTGTTAAAAAATAATTGTAGAATTCCATGCTGCATGCCCAGAATAACCATAGTAAAAAGACATGCAGCACATCTTTAGCAAAAATCATCATGGATTTTTCTTTTTGCAGGAGTGCAGCTCCTCTGCAGATCAGTGGCTCCCAACCTCTTTGGTGTCCCAGCAGGCGCTCTGCTGGAGATCTCACATCCATCACTGAAACCTGCTACAGCCTCTGTGCTAATAACTGGCCTGATCTTGCTCCCATTCAATCAATGGCAAGAGTCCCATGATTTGATGAAGTAGAAGCAGGCTATATGGACCTAATACTGTGTCCTGTGAGGTACTGAGCGCTTCCTTAGAGGTGATCTCAAGTCCAGCTGACTTCAACACCTCATTGACTTTAATTCCCATCGATCTCATTGCATCCAGTTCCATACAGGCCAGGTATATATTTTTATATATACACAAATGATATACAAAGGCAGCTGGCTAATGTAATGCTTCCCAGGGGTACACAAGCTGGTGAGGCACCTTACTACTACCAGCCCTTAGCACGAGGAAGACTTATCTGTGCCTGCCGGGTGTCAGCTCCCCAACTCCACTGGTCATGGGCAACAGAAACACTCCCCAATAGGCCTACACGGGCCCCGTTGTCACTCTAACAGGTTAGTGAGGGGGCACACTCCAGCCATCAATCCTTCCAAGAGTCTCCATGGAGTGTCCAGTCCCTGATCCACTGGATGCTCAGTGTTCACAGATTCACTTCTCCCAAAGGAATAGTATACTCCAGCCTCCCAGTTCCACCTTAGATCAATGCTCTGCTTAACATACACCACTTAGATACGTTTATAGTGAAATCAAATGTAAGTTTATTTGAACAAAGCATCAAGGTTTAAGTAATAGCAAGTAGAAGTATTGGAAACAAATACTGTAGTTACATATAAAATAAAATCATAACATGTATTCTAGAACTTAGATGTACTCTTTTAGAGTAATCCTCACCACTGCTTTACAGCCACGCTGGCAGTGACCCTCCTGTCATAAGATAAACATGCTGCTAGCTTGTCTTCTCCGTGGAGGATCATGTGCATTTCTTTGATATACCAAACCAATCCTATGATCTTAGTCATAAATAGAACACCCCCACCTGCTGATTGTTTTTCCTGTTTATTCTGTCTTGTAGACTTCACAATCTTTTGATTGATATCTGGCTCAGTATGCAAAAAAGCATACAGTCTGAGGCATACAGTACTCAGATGTCCAGACAGAGAGATCTGTTATCGCCTTCCTGAAAGGGACATGTCCCGGGTACGTCACCTCCTGGTGAGCTGCCTTAATTCCCAGACCTTAAGGACATTTTTTAGTACAGCTGCAAAATTCCTTAACTATTACCCGTACATACATTTCACAATGATTATGACAACCCATGGGCTCTTGGCTCTCAGTACAGATCTCCCATGCCACCCTTTGGTCAACTATTATGTATATATCTGAACCAGGGGATCCCTGTAAAACCCCCTGTGTCCCCTTGTGCACTCTTTCAGTTAGCACTAAGAGGTATCTGGGTCACAGCTAGCATGAGAACAATACCCCAACCCTGGCCCAGAGGTGGTGGTGGCATAGTCCCCTAGACGAGTGTATCTTGGAGTTAGCATCCATTAAAAGGATGAGGCAGTTTACCCTAGAAAAGTAGCCATAAATCAGCTGAAGATGGCCAACGGCTAGGTCCCTTTTTACAGAGGAACTCTGCTGGTGTACGGTGGACTCCACCACTTCCTAAACTAGTTGTTTTTTCCACTTTGATGCAAGGGGAGGAAGACTGTGTGTCAGGGGCTTTCCATGGCTGGAACTTGGGTGAAACAAGGACAAGAGGTAAAGTGGCTGGGTGGACCTCTGCTGTGGCTGATCTTTCCCTGACGTAAGATTCCTAAACTGGGACTAGGAAAATGAATCAGGTAGCTCCAACTGTTTCCATGCAGCCATCATTCCTCCCTGCTGCCCCTCTCTACTATTTCTGAGGCTCAGGGCCTGTGTGATTTTTCACTTTAGTGGAAAGTTTCCTTTTTCACTTCATCTGCCTGTGTTTGTACATATTCTTGTGGCACTCCCTGGTTCATCCCCAAACTCTGGGGACACTGGTTCTTTGTTTAGAAAAACTTTTGGTGTATCACACTGTCCAACTAGATTACAGTACTAAGCATAAGAATTATACAATGTGGTTTTAGGGACCAATTCCAACTTTTCAGAGGTTCTGAGCACCTTCACTTCTGACTGAAGTCAATGAGAGATGAGATTATTCTAATCAGTACCCCATCTCTCATTAAGTACTGTCAGGGACCTCCTGAGGTCCCTTCCAACCCTGATATTCTATGATTCTATGATACTGTTGCATTACCTGCTCCATGTGGCCCCATTCCTTCCCCCTAGTTTGGACAGCCTTGAGAGCCCTTTGTTTCATCCACTCCTGTGGAAGGACTCCTGCTTTGCCTGTGGTCTGTGCAGCCAGGATAGGACACAGAGGTGTGACCTTATCGGTTGGTTGGAGATTCATCCATTGAGGTACAGCTCCTGCAAGCAGAAAGGGCAGCCCCCAAATTCCTGCCTGCAGTCCTGATCCCACTTCACCTGGATGCAGGAAGGCTAGGCTTGTGGCCAGCTGCTTCCTTCCTTGCATATTGAAACTGGACCTGAGAACTAGGAAAATTGATGCAGCTAAGTCAGCTAAAACTGGGTCAAGAGGCTTGAGAAGCCCCAGGCAAGGGTTTAAATTAATAATAATCCTGGGGAGCAAGGCCAATTGGCTCCCATCTCTCTATGGCTGGCCAATAGTCTATGGAGCGCCCAGGGAAGGAAGGGCCTGTTATGACAGCTGGGTCTACAAATTTACTCTAACTGTGAGCTCAAGTGTTAAAAGTTCATAAGATATTACAATAAGCTATAATAACATGTTGATGGGAAAAGGTACAAAAGGGAGACAGACTAATTGAATTTGTCTAAACAAAAAAGGCCACGTTGATAGGATTCAAGGATTGTGTTGAAATTACGCTTGTTAAAAACAGGAGATGTGGAGCCAGAAGTTAATGAGCCAAAATTGGTGTGTTGGATATTAAGCCTAAACGGTGGACAAAACAATGAGGGGATGGGCTGTTCCACCCTTCACTCTCTTTTTGGGTCCTTACAAAGAATAAGATTCTGTGAAGAAGGCATGAAAGAACAAAAAGAATAAAAGAACAGTTGAAGGTGACTGGAGTGAGCTTCGCCATCATGGCTGCCAGCCCCACCATCTCCTGGGACCCAAGTCCTTCATCATCTTGATCCTGAGCAGTGTCCTGGCCAGACTGTGCCACAAAGAGGAACTCGCATGACATCACCACCCCCACCAGCTCCAGTTGAATCCCAAACACCACCTTGGATGACAGATATTACGATCTTTGGAACCAACTAAAATATTGTCAAACCTAGGAACTTTTCATTCTAAGACTGGACTTAATCAACAAGAGCGGCAACATCTCCAGCCCATTTCAATCAACTTCTTCGCCTTTCCCCCAAAGGATAGTTATGACCAGCTTTAATACTATCTCAGAGACTGTCAACCAGCAGGGGAGTTTTCCTTCTAAAAACTGTTTACAGCTAAAGAAAAAGGGAACAAGCGGGATGTTAAAATGGAACCTTTAATTAATACTTTACCTTTCAAATGTTTTAACAGTTTTTCCTACTTTTCTGTATCTTTAATAAAGCGTTAAAAGGATTTTTAATAGTGTGTTTGCCATGGTGCTAAGCAGGCTGAGGTCTCTGTATACCAAGCCCGGACCTGGTTTAATACCGTTTAATGTTGAACAATGACTGGGTTATGATAACACCGTTAGCCCATTTATTCCATCTAAATTAATACAACAGGCCCTGTGTACACTCTCTTTTCCATTCTAAAGCTGTCCAGCACATTGCAGATCCAATCAAGTCTCCCACCCATTAAAACAGGTCGGGGGCATATTACTCAAGTACGTCTCATAACCACTCAATACTTTGTGGGATCGTGCTCTTTTAGCACACAATCACATATTGCAGACAACAACTCTCATTGACTTCTATCTACAACTAGACCATGTTAATTCAAAACCAAGCACAGATCACTTGAAAGTTTTGTGACTTGTAGCTTATTTTTCCACATGGCTTGGATTTGTAACAAAATAAGTTGTGTGTGGCATTGGGTAGCATTTTGAACATTTTTTACAGCTCTCTATGGTATACAGTTAGCTGAATTGCTTCACTGAAATACAATGTTATAGCAATGCATGTAGTCCAATAGGGAAAAATCAGGATCATGTTATTCTTATGCTCATAAGTAGATCATGTAATTAAGCAACTATAATGTAGGTATTGTGAGGCGGGAATGTTCCTGCATTCTTTTTCCATCCTGGACCTGGATAGCATGTTGCCTTATTGTTTTAATTTTGAATGAATTATAAGAAGGTGCACGAGGTCTGCAGAGAAATCAAAATTATTATTAAGTGGACGTGGATATATATCACTACATTAATATTTATTTCCCTCCTCTGAACTGCAATGTAGCCATCTTTTTCCATCCAGAAATAGTAAAGTTTTTAAGGAACTTGAGCACATTACTGAAGTCACATTGCAATAACTCTAATAAACTGCACCTGTGGACTCCTCTTGGGTTTATTTATATACTGTATCACAGGTCATTAACAGAAAATAACCCACTGAGATACAGCATTCTTGTTTACAGTGAGATTCTGGTGGTGACAGCAGGAACATAAAACATAAAATCAATGGGGAACACAGAACTAATAAAAAGACAAGGGTCTATAAAGCAGAAAAAAACCAAAGCCAACTGTGCACACACAAAAATAAAATAAAATAAACTCCCATCATAAAACAATCAAAATCTAGAGTATATTTACAGAGACTGGGGAATCCAGATACCCACTGAGCTTGAATATTTATGGGTGTCAGATTGAAAGTCAAGAAATCTGTGAGCTATTCAGAAACAAAACTTGATCAGCAGGCTATATCCCCAAGAAAAAGCTGATTGTGACCTTTTCCCCTATAGCTCAGAAAAACCCACCCAGCAAGCAAACTTTAATGATAAAAGAAAAAATAATGTTTCTGAAATTGACAAGTTTCTGAAACTGTATGGAGCTTAATAAATTGTTATTCTCCTTAAAATTGTGTTCAGGGGACCATCTAGTATCTTTAGGGCTGTACTGGTATATACACTTTATAGGAATCATAAATATGTTGCTCAGAATTGGAGGTTTCATTTTGTGACATTGGGAAAAGGGTGTATTTTAAAGGGTCATCTCCAAAAATACAGAAGATCTGATGCAGATGAGGCGGTGAAGTTCTGGGGTCTTTCGGTAACTTGTAGACTTCACTACTTCTTCAGTTTTGTCTGAGCTGTTTGTTGCTTTACAATTCTTCCCATCAAAATTCCTGTTATGGTACTACATACACAAAGTGAAAACATACTTTCATTCAGCATCACCTTTATTTTAGATCAAGAGACAAACTAATCAAGAAAGAACAAAAGTAAAGCCTCTGTAAAAGAGTACATAGCTTGTGGGTGTACGCTGATATGTTCTTCTCTGAACGACGAGAACAAAAATGGCGGCAGAACGCCGCACACAAGAGTGTGCTAAGAAATATAAGGGTATAGTCTACCAAAAATAAATAATTATGACACTTCCATAACAACAGTACATTCATTATGATTCTGATCTAACGCCAGTGTGAGATATGGCCAGAGTACTAATGGTAGTCCAAAGGGTAGCTACCATTACTCAGCATGGCCACAACTCCCCACCCCCAGGACATGGATGGAGTGTGACTCCACAGTGGAAACAGCGGCTAAGCATGCACACCACTCCTAAGGGGACAGGGAACCATGAGATGGAGAATTCCCATCCTCTTCCACCAGGCAACTGAATTAGGAGGGGAAATTAGGTGAAGGAAACATGCTGAATGAACAGCACTTTGAGGATCTGATCCTGATTCCTCTCCCCTGCAGCAAGTCCACAGGGGTTTCAACAACAAACTCTTCAATACTAATCCCTTGCCACTCCGTGTTACCACATCATCCACACAGCAGTCATGCTACTACTCTGCACCTTTCCCAACCTGATGGGTTTGGTTCAACCAGTGTGGAGCCACATAGATGCTCCTTACTCCTACATAATCGTGAGCCAGAATTTGTCTGAAGGCATAAGAACGTTTTACAATATAAATAATATCCCCCTCCCAGTTCTAATGTTCACCCCAGGCTCTGATGAAAATGTAGTGAGTGAATTCTTCCAGAACAGGTGCTCCTTCCTAAGTCGAGCAGTGTCCTTTTGCACAGATTTCCAGTGTTGCAGCGTCAAGACAAGATTAATTCACAGCAGCAGCAGCAGCAATCTCCTCAACAGTGAACAGCAGTGAACTTCTCATATGGGTGGATTCTTCTCTGCCTGTCTGCAGTGTTAGCAAGGAGCGTGCTGCATCTCTGCTCTTTTTTCCCTCTTTATTCTTAACAACAAAATATCTTATGCTGTCATCAGGAAAGCTGAAATAGAGATTCACTTGCATTCTATACAGATAACAGTGACCGTTACTGCCAGAAATGGTTTTAGTTTATATGTAAACTCCACTCCTCCCTCCCCGACCCCTAACAACAATACGCTTGGATCCTGGTTTATGCACTTTCTTCTGAGTTTAAAGTCATTTTGTGCATAGCAGTAGTGAAAGTGATGTTCAACATGGAAGTCATGCTGCGTCTGAATGAAGCACAGCCATTGCAAGATTTTCTCAGGAGAAAATCAGCCTTCCTTTATGTATGCACAGAAAATCTTTCCATAATTTGAATTAAAAAAATAGTGGGCAACAAAGCTCTTGATCGTTTCTTGTGCACATGTATTTAACTATTCCATTCAGAGCCGATGAAGATTCTAAGTATTATACATTAAGATTCTTAGTTTTATTTGATCCACTGCCAATGTAATAAATGCCTGACTATGTTCAACAAACATTGGAAATGAACCAATCTGATTCAAAATTATCATGTCTTTTGCATTATACATCCATTCTGATTTACAGTTTAAATGCTTATATATAGATCTAGATATAGATAGTAACTTGGATTTTACATATTTTGGTTCATTTCTTCCTCTGATCATCAGTATGAATTTAAATGTGTAAATTCAATTCTCTCTCTTAAACCTTAAAAAAAAGCAGATGTATTTTATCTGTTTTGTCTTAGCAGCAATATGCAAATGTAGTCTTCCCAGCCAAATCAGAAGTGGACACCTAATCTACAGTATAATGGTATTTTAATTTAGAATGGACTTTTTGCTTAACTCACATATATCTTATGCATTTAAAGGAAAACCATTTACAGAGGAGGGCAATAGTCCCTGGAGACACAACATCTCATTTTAAATTCAGTTGGCAAGAATACTAATTACATTATCACATATTAAGTTATTTATTTATTCATCCTTAAGACCCAGGATTCCTACCAGGTCAGTTCCAATAAACACTACCTTGAGAATCTCAGCCGATGGTACACAATAATAATTAGATATAGGGCTGTGTGAAAAATCTCACACACAAAAGCTAAACCTCGGAGTTTGCCTCTTTGCTAGCTTCATGACTGAGTGAAAAAAATAGGTGTTGCCATAAGCAAAAACAGTTTCCATGAGAATAAGAAAAAAGGAAATACTTTTTGGTCTATGCATGTTAAAGTTTGAGATCATAAAGGAAATGAGGCAGCTGTAAGTCACCATTTCAACAGAGGAGGCTGCATTCCACAATCTCATTCTGAATCATATACGTGCTCAACTTTACTTATTGCACCTCAGCTGACTCTGAGGCAGAACAAAGAAATAACAGAATAATCCTATTTAAAATCTTTACAGGATTTTTATTTCTCAGGATATTTGACTATAGATTAGAGCTATGAGGTACTGGGAAAAACAGGGAAAGAAAGAAGGTAAAAATAAAGGTCTGGACTGGCATTTTATAGTCTGCCCTAGGGAGCTGTGGATAGTTTCATTGCCCTGGGAGTGGGGCTGGGACAAAACTAAGGATCTGAGATTCAGGGTTTATCTTCACTACGGTGTTAGCCTGAATTATCGACACTTGAGTTAACTCCTCTCAAGTTAGCCTGGTTTGAGTGAGAACAGTCACACTGCAAAACAACACTGCAGCAGCACGCAGAGTTTGTATTAGCAGCATGGAGTAGCAAAGTCCCCACTGCTTTAGTAGCTCCAGCATCAACAACACTTGAGCTTCAATGGGCCAGCTAGCTTGTGTTTAAAGCACCACTTGATTTGAGCTGGAGATTTTTGTGTGTCCTGGGATTAGGGTTATGGGCCAAACTCGAGTTATGCCTCAATCTAACCCAGCAGTGAAGACAAGCCTTGATCAGAGTTTGTACCCTGTTTCCTCCTTGCTCCATCGAGGAAATAACCTTTTCCTGGTGCATTTTATTTCCTCCATCAGCTCAGCTGTAATGGCTAGTGCATTGTGGGAGGGGGCATGAAACAAAGGCCACACACACTCTGTGCCAATGCCTGTCTACTCTGTGCCCACCAGCACAGGATAGATAGTAGCAGCAGGTGATGGCTGCTCTTCTTTCCATGCATGATCTGGCAGTACAAGTAGCTCAGGCAGGTGACTTTGTTTCCTCACCTCTCCACCTTCAGACTAGGCACTCAGGTGGGCTCACAGCGGAACCTTAAGATAGCAAAGGGGTGGGAGACAAACAACAGAAAGTAATCCAGTAGAAGAGATGAAAATAGATCTCTAGTGAGAAGAAAAAACTCACAATTTTAATTGTGCAATAGATCGTCTCTTTAATGGACCTTCTTCAAAGAAACCCTGAGTAAAATGACTGTGACCTGTTCTGCAGAGGCTTTGGAAGCATGGGGTTTCCAATATCTCTTTATTGTGCTATTGATAACAACCACACATAATCTGGCCACCCAAATTTGGCCAGGTTTCCAAGTCTCTGAAAAATCATTGCGTGCATATGCTTAGTGGAGACTTCTTAGATTTTAGCAGTGAAATTCCCTGAAAAAATAGCATGAGATCATATAGAGACTATATCATAATGTACACGAAGGGAATGAATTAAGGTTACACAAGCGATCATAACTTTGACATTTCCTTACCTTTGAATACTTTATCTTTGCAATCTTAATGGTGTTCTTTTAATGTAATTTTGTTCTGGGCACTATAAAAAGAACTTGCCCTCTAGTGACATTAGTTCTTCTTCACAAACTTAACCTTCCTTTGTAATCCCAATTTTAATCTGTCTTTAAATCATACACAGATTCCAGCGGGCAGATCCTTAGCGAGTGTAGGTCCACTGGGGCTCCCAAGGCTAAATAAGTCTTCTTGCATAAAGTGGGAGGTTCTCGCATAGGCACAGAGTTTCTAATCTGCTGGGGGGTGCTCCCCTCAGCTCTGCCCAGGACTCGCCCCCACTTCCCCACTCCCCCCAATTCCCAAACACCACCCCGCCCTTCCCGCCCCTTCCCCACCAAGTTCTGCCCCTCCCCCAAGCATGCTGAGCCCTCACTCCTACCCTCTTCCCCCCAGCACCTCCTGATGCCGCAGAACAGCTGATTGCGGCAGGTGGTAGGCGCTGGGAGGCGCTTATCGGCAGGGCCCACTGGCGGGCAGGAGGCACCTAGGGGAGGGGGAGGTTCTTGTAGGGGGGCTGCCGGTGGGCGCTCAGCACCCACCATTTTTTTCCTGTAGGTGCTCCAGCCCCGGAGCACCCATGGAAGCAGTGCGTATGGGTTCTCATATTTGGATCTCATTTCTCCTGTTCTCTTACCAGGTTTCTTTAATCTCCACCAGTCTGCCAGCTCCCCAGGACCCTGTGACCACTTCCTGCTCAGCCCATTCTATGCTCTTCTGTCAATCCATTCTTCACCCAACCCACTTCTGAAGCAGATGACCAGAGTGAAGAGACTAGGACTAATCAGAGGGATGTTCTGATAACAGGTAGGTATTCCCCTGATTGGCACTGGGCTGCCCTCCTCTGACCTTCTGTTTCAGGTAGAGCGGGGAATGTTTGTGACTGGAATTAAAGCCCATTCCTGCCCCGGTGAACTCAATGTAAGTTTAACCATTAACTTCAAAGAATGTACAGGGTTGGGCCTTTATATTCATAGATATTAAGGCTTTAAGGGTCTCTTATGATCATCTAGTCTGACCTCCTACATAATAACACAGGTGATAGAACTTCAACCAATAATTTCTGCATTAAATCCATAACTTCTGTTTGAACTAGAGAACATCTTTTAGAAAGACATCCAGTCTTGATTTAAACACTGCTACTAATGGAGAATCCCATAGGCCCTAGATAAATTGTTCCAATGATTAATTACCCTCACCGTTTGTTCATTATTTCTGGTCTGAATTTGTCTAGCTTCAGCTTCTAGACATCGGATATTGTTAGGCTGTTTGTTGCTGGACATGTCTACTATCAGTAATCCCTTCCCCATGTAGGTACTTACCATGATCAAGTCACATAGTAACCTTCTCTTCAAATAGATTGATCCCTTGAAGTCTGTCACTATAAAGCATGTTTTCCAGACCTTGAATCATTCTTGTAGCTCTTTTCTGAATCTTTTCCATTCTTCAATATCCTTTTTGAAGTGTGGAAACCAGAACTGGATAGTATTCAAGTAATTGTCTCACTCACTATATAGAGGTAATACTGCCTCCTCCTAATATTCCCCTGCTTATTAATTCAAAGATCATGTTAGCCCTCTCAGCTATAGCATCACAATGGGAGCTTCAGTTCTATTGGTTATCTACGATGACCCCTAAATCCTTTTCAGTATCGCTGCATTCCAGGATACTGTCTCCCATCTTATAAGTTTGACCTTCATTGTTTATTTCTATATATATTACCTTGCATTTGGCTGTATAAAAATGCATGTTGTTCAAATGAGCCCACCTTGCCAAGAGATCCTGATTGGTCTATATAATTGACCTGTCCCCATCATTATTTACCATTCTACCAATTTTTGTGTCATCCAGAAATGGCTTCAGGTTCTCTTCCAAATCACTGATAAGAATATTAAATAGTATTGAGTCAAGAACATTACCCTGTAGGACCCCACTAGAAACACCCCTTTTGGATGACAACTTATCACTTAACCCACTATTATTCGTTTAATATGGGCTTAATTGACTTTGTATAATACTAATATTTCTATCAGAATGTCAATGAATTGAACATGGGGGTACTAGAAAGAAAGTGGTATATGGCAAGTTGGTTTATAAGTTCAAATGAAATAATATCTAACCTAAAGCTTCACCCCAAAGATCACCAAACTTAAATATTTGAGCTTCATTTGCAGTTTCTTTTTGGTTGTCATTTTACATGTTCACATATCTCGACAATTCCTGGCTTTTGGGTGCAATAGGTAATGGAAATTCTGCAATGGATACAATCCTTGTAGCATTTCTGACCTGACCCTAAGTGTTATTGTCATTTATTGTTGTTTCTATAGTGCTGGAAACACCCCTGAAGCCCAGAAGTGGGGATGTCCAGAATCTGAACCTGGAGATCAATTCAATCCAATTGTTTCCTGCAGTACCTCTACAAGAGGCCAAACCAAAACCTTGGATATGAATACCAATGGACTTTGCAGTGTTTGAGGATTGGGTCCAAATCTATTGCCCTAGCTTCCCTTTGTTCTGAAATGACCATAACACAGTGATCTCTTTAAATATTACCTTATTGTCTCAACAGTTCTTTCATCTCCCAGACTTAGTTCAGTCTGAATTGTCTAAAAAAAACATTGTAGGATCTTTTATCAATGCAATTTTTAAAAGCATGAATTAAATCTTATCATTAGTGGCCTTCATGGCAATACAGTCTAGGCTAAAGCTGTTAAATAGAAAAGGACTCATTTTCTAAACAGGCCCCCATGGGGATTCTGTGTCTTCAGAACTGATGACTGATTAAATTAAATGAACCAAAGCTTAATACAAGTACTGTGTTTTAGCCTTGTTGTACAGTACTGATAAGAATATGCTTTAGCAGAATGGAGCAAATAGTTTACTGGATTTCAGTGGGACTATTTGTGGAGTTAGCTACTGCTCAGTGAGAGTAATCGTGGCAGAATCAGACTCACAATACTTTATTTGAAGATTTTTTTTCCTATTTTTCTTTCCTCAAATTAATTTTTTTTGGAATTACTCAGAATGATTTTGGCCTTTTTTTGGTCTCAATATTGTTCATGATCATTAGACTGTAAGCATTCAGTGTTTGTAATTCCAGCTGTGTGGGTTAGTTTTCATTGTACTCATAGTTCATGTAACAGGTTTCTGCTTCCAGATTGGCTTGAATAACTCTTAAAATGTTACATTTGCAAAATTAAAATTCACTTTCTGTGGCTATTTCTCAGTATTTCCGTATTCACTGTTTCCCTGAATATTCCTGCCAGTAAATTAACTGTATAGAAGAACACTTATGGAAATCAAACCCAGAAGTGATTGGAACATATTCTAAACAGGTACTTACAGTATAGCTCATTGTTTTCACTTGTAACTGAGCCTGTTTCCACAGCATATGATCGTGGTTTACTGTGGGGATAAGAACATTCACTGGCTTCCAGCTGTTCATGCCCGTATTGAAGTGAACCAGCTTCTTGATTGTCATTCTAGACGGTGGGTTTGTTTCTCAAACCCAACAGCTTAAACTTCCCTTAGGAATCAATTGCTAGCCAGTGAAAGTGGTAGAGCAGCAATTTAATGTGTTTTCTGAGGAAAGCAATGCTAAATAAGTGGGCAGATTAATTCTACATTTCCTACAATTTCCTAATGCTTTTAAGTATAGGCCCATGCAGAGTGCACTACAGTAATCTAAACTCAAAGTGACAAAAACATGAAGAACAAAAGTTGTCTTGGTAACAGCTGCAGCCTGGGTATTCAGGAGTATCTGGGGATCCAACAAGATGACAGAGATTACAAAACCTTCAAAGAAGTGGTGGGCAAACCTCTCAGCTATGCAACCTCCAGCAGTTGTCCTGGTTGCTTCCTCCATCGCATAAGTATTATCTTGGTTTTATCTTGGTTGAATCTCAGCCAAAATAGCTCTCATCCCATCCCCGGTTTATGACAGGCACCTAATCAGTTGCTCCACTGTGACTGAGATTGAAATATAGAGCATGATGGCATCAGCATACTGAAGACCCCACAGTGAATGTTTCTTCATTAACACTGCTAACAGCACCAGAAGCATGGCAAGTAGGAGCGTGACAAGATGCAACCCTGTTGAGCCCTGTTTTACAGGAGCCTCTGCTTTGATGAGCAATCAGCCAGTACTAACAGCTGCAGTTTCCCTGAAACAAAAAAATCGAGCCAATTCAGAATGATTCTGCCTCTCCGACTATGCTCCACCAGCCTGTCATAGTCACCCACACCTCATAGTCGAGCATATTGAGCTGTAGAGAATCAGCATGGACACCTGACCATATTCCATTGCCAAGAGGAGAATATTGACCAACATCCTTAGAGCACTTTTCATATTATACTCAGGCCTAAAGCAAAAATCAACAGTGGTCAAAGAGACTTGTGATTGTGTAATGTCTCCATCCAAGGAAGTGTTACAGTTTTGATCTGCTCTCTCCTTACCACTACATCCTGCCATATACTTCATGCATAGGACTCATTTGCCAAACATAATAATTTGCAAATATCATGTTGGAGATTGGACATTAGCTAGTACGTGGGTGCAAGCCTAAGATAACTGTGCAATTTATTCAGATAATTCTTATCTAGATTAGAGACATCAGCTAGCCTCATAAGTTTCATACAAAACTATAAATCAGGCATACAGATGTTACTATCACAATATATTTTTCCCAGCAGGATGGGTATTAAGATATCCCACCCATCTAGTTGCATACCGCTACTCCACAACTGACTCTCCTGAGTATGTGGAAGTGCAGAGAGCTGTCATGTTGTTATCCCACTTCCCCTCCTTACAAGAGTGAGCTCAGGAATGTTATCATCAACAGTATTGCCGAATGGTACTCCTAAGTGTAACTCAAGGTATCATAGTACTACGATGCAAATCATCTAAAAAGCGGTGTTCAACCAAAGTAGATTAAGGTATTCAAATTATTTAATCTTCCCCTAGGCCTCTTAACATTACTGATGTCCAATTTAGAGTCTAGTCTGTGGTCTTCCAGTTTTCTCATAATATTCCAATTTTGTTTGCTAAAATGTCACTAAGAAATGATACGTCCAGCTGGAAGAATGCAAACAAACCAGAGTCTTTCCTGGGACTACAGGAAATGCATTTACAGTATTAAGGAAAATCATAAGATGAAAGGAAGCTGGGTGCCCACATCCTCAACCATATACTGCATGCTGTGCCCCTCTCTAGAAGCACAAACTAATCAGAAAGCCAATTTAACTTGCTGGTAGGAGATTCCCCAATGATAGGGCAATCCCTGAACGGCATAGGGTTGCCATAGCCACCAATATGCCACTATCACTGCAGTGTAAAGGGGCACCATTAGAGAACAGGGGCCATAACTGGAGCACTGCTACACTCCAGCAATCCCTAGCTACTAGAATGACCTCTTATGGGCTGTTGTAGTCAATGCAAGTTAGAGCATCCTTCAGGTTCTAAGTAGTTTGTTAGGAACAGGTTGGTACCACATGACCTGAGAATTACAGAGCCATCTTTTCATCCTGCTTCCTGAGGTATATGGGACACAGAAATCTGGAACAACCCCAGAATCCAGTCTGGGAAACTTATCCATGCCTGTCCTTGTCTTGAACAATCAGTTGTACCCATTTGTGCAAATGCCAGTTAAACTGTTCGATCCATAGTAATGTGTTTTATGTATACTATTGAGTAGGCTCTGGATAAAGAAATTCTACCTAAATTCCCCTGTGTCTGTACAAACTTTGTCAGTTTACTCCTGTTCATTGTTTATATCATGGTGTAAATGTGTATGGCACCTTTCAAAACACATAAAGACAGTTAAAAGCCCCTAACTTTTCCCACCTAAAGTTAGAGACAGAACTCCCATTGTTCTCTGTGGTGCAGTATCAGGCTCTAAATGTGAATCTACACCACAGAAGGCAATGGGAGTTTTGTCACTAATTTTAACTGGAAACTAATTTGAACCCTGTTGTAGCATCCATCCTGTATACTTCAGAATTGCATAAATGCCACTGAGACTGTCATTTAATCGCTTACTTTTCCATTCTAGAGAATTCTAGAGATGCTTTGAGGAGGTTCTGAAAATAGCAAACCCAATCTGGACCTTCCTCAAAAAGTCAAACCAAATACAAATTTTTTTTAAAAATTTCAAATGAATGCATCCAAACTTTCGTATGTTCACTTTTACAAAACTTCTTCATTTGCTGGTATCAAATGGGAGCCTAAAGCATCAAAATGCCACAAGAAAGGCTATTGTGGTCACTCAGAACCATCCCAAATCAGGAACTACAGTGTAGCAATCTACTTGGAAGGCAGAGCACAGGTTGCAGGAGGGAACAGTTTGGAGGAGGCACCAGGAACTCAGTCTGCATACACGTGGTTAGAAGCAGTTGAAGCATCTCTGTAAATAGTTGTCTTAATAAAGAGCCACTTCAGTTTTACAAGCATGGAATCATTTCATGTTATTTATTACCCAGCACATGGTACATGAAACATACAGGAAATCATTTGAGAACTTGATTATGCAAGATTTCCAGACAAATTTCTAAACTAAAGTGGTTCAACTAAGAACCCTATGGTCTGAATGGTTTTCTGCAACAGACTGAACCTCAGAACCTTTGGAGTAGGTCAGAAAATGTAAACAAAAACAAACTTTTAAAGGAAAACAGCAAAAAATACTCACAAATTGTTTCTTTTTGTTTTCTGACTAGTTGCTCTTTTGAGGTTCCCCCTTATTAGTGATGTAGTATGCTCTGCCATTAAAGACAAAACAGATAGCCAAGCAGGGTAGTAAAATGCTGAAGTTGATAATTGTGAATAGATCTAAAGAAGGGCCATACATTTAGTAGAGGTTGATTTGAACCAAAACTTCCCTAAACTTTGAAAGTGTTGGATCCAGACGTGAAACCAAACATTGGAGCATGGACCTATCTCTGATGTTTGCTTGGAGCAGGAAACCCATAAGTAACCTAACTGAACTCATATTTTTGAGTAAGTAAAAGCCTTGAGCTTCTTTGGCATTCTGGTTGTCTTCCCTTGTGCTCTTTCTTGTGCCTTCTTCATTTTGAGAGTATATTCTTTGATTAAAGAAAAAGCAGCCAGGACTGCAGTATTCTTAAAATATTCAACTTTCTCTTCTTTTTGTACCACATTGGAATAATGTCCTCTAAATTATATTTCCTCTCTTTATAGTGGCAGAGCTCATGAATTTCATACATCAAAAGATCTCAGCAGCTTCCCTTGAGATTTTGTGATAGACTGTGGCATTCGAAGCCCATATTTCCATGGGAAATAGTGGCCCTGACCATGGTAAAACATTTTATCAGTGTAGCATTATCTCAAGGTAATAACACTATTAATGCTTGTCACCACTGTATGTTTCCCATAATTTGGCTTGTTAGGTTTTTTTACTGCTGTTCAGCGGAGTACTGAATGCTTAAGAGTTTTATGATGCACACACAGCCTCAGATCTGGTTCCGAGATTTTTAATGCATAAAGCATCCAGATTGAAAGTACCTCACAGCCATACTTGGTTTTTGTCACTTTTTTCTAATCTCCTTACCAAAGACGTACCTCTACATAAAACTGCATAATCTCTCTTTATCTAGCCATGTTTCTGGTTTATTCAAGTAATTGGAACTGTACTGAATTAAAATTGGAACTGTACTGAATTTGATAGTATCTGTTATCTCTAACTAAACTTATTCAGTAATAAGTATACTTTAGCCTGACCTCCCATTATTTCTCCTTTGTGCTACTCTGTTGGGGCAAAGATACCATAAGACAGGCCAGCTGAGAATTCCCTTGGCATGAGGGGAGTATTGTAACAATAGCCAGTGGAAGAGAATGTGGTCAGATTATCTTTGTGCACCAGTCCGCATCTGCCACTCCATCCTTGTAGGGGTTGTTACCAGCTGGTGTGACTTAGAACAGCCTCAGGGTTGCTCTAAATTGCAGTAGGGGGCCACAGCAGCCTTTAGCTGACCCAGGGATCAGGGAAGCACAGAGGTGGCATAACACTCTCCTGCCCCAGGTCTTTCATTGATAACAGCTCATAAGGAAACTAGAACTGGGGACAATGTCTATTAAAATTACCTTTTATTTTCCATTCTGTTTTTTTAAACAGCATAATACAATGGGCCAGTTCCTCAGCTGCTGTGTATTGGTTTTGCCCCAAAGACGCTATGCTGATTTACACCAACAGAAGATGAGGCCTATGTGTATTTTACATTTATGAAAATGTTTTGCATTTATCTCTGACATTTTCATCACAATATAAAGAAGTGTAACTAAAAGAAATTATGCAGCCACATGGAGGTGTTAGACTCTTATGGTGAATAAAAAAAGGGATGTTAAAGGGAACTAAAAGGCAAAAGTTCAGATGCAGAACACAGGCCAAGAGTTAATGAGAATCAGATTGTAGAGTCTGGTTTCAATCAAATATAGACAAAATTGGCAAGATATTGTAGTAAGTGGTGATGTAATTGCTATGAGTAAAAAATATCATCTATGTACTTAGTGTTACCCCTGTACTGTAGTCTGCCATTTCATATCTTTCAGCCTCCTCCTCTTCTCAAGAGCAAAAAAAACAGTTTTCCTGTTGCTAACCGATATAAAGTCCTAACCCCTTCTTTTAGATCATCCCACTCACTAAAATGGAGACATGAATTTCAGCCAGCTCCGGGGTGAAACCTCGCAACTGATTAATTGTGTATGGCAATCCTACTCAGAAATTTGGGACAGGAAGTGAGGAACATTCCAACTAAACTAAATAGGAAATATTAGAAGACACTAGAAGACGGTCTCCCTGAAAAGAAGATGGAAAACCTTGGGGGGGGGGGGGGAGTTCCTATTGTGCATAGACCTAAAAAAATGTAATAATGTAAGGAAGAAAATCTGTAATTTTAAAAGTCACTGTAATCCTTGTCTTCCCTCCCCCATTCATCCTTTCGCTTATTACACTTGCTGTTTCTATCTTAAAATAGAGTGTAAGTGCTTCAGAGTAGGGACCAAGTCTTCACACATGATTGAACACAATGGGGCCCTGATCCTGGACACTGCTGCAATTACAAATCATTAATTACAATAATAAAGGCTCTCAGTCCCAACATGGAAACCATGCTCAACCGGCTTATTTCTGTGAGAATGCCTACAGCATAATGTATAGGGCCTGTGACAGAGATTTCTCAGGGAAGGATCCAGCTTACAGTAAACTGTAGGCTTCATCTGAGTCTTGCCATGTTTTGAGAATGTTGCAAGACTCACCTTCTCATACAGGCATTTCCCTAACCAATAATCTATTTTTAATTATTGTTCATGAGCCAAGGTATAAAAAAGTAAAGTTGATTCACAGTAAAATGCTCATTGTTGACACATTAGGAGGTTCGCCCAAAGATCAAGGGAAGTGACAAAGCAACTAATCATTTAGTTAATCTTCATTACTTATTCAGTGCCCTATGATTGCACTCAGTATCACTCAGTGAGGAATACGCTCGCTGTTAGACCACTGCTATTTCTGCCCTTTGTTTCTTCACCTCCTCCTCCTCCTTTCCCTCACCCGTCACAGTCCTTGTGAATTTCCTGTGCTTCTCCCTCTGCATTTCCTTCCCTGCAGCTCCCCCACTCCTCATTGGGCTTCTCCCACCCCATTCCACAGTCCATCTGCTAAAATGATCAGCAAGCAAATCGAAAATATTGACAATGAAATGTCAACATTTGGCTTTCACATTTCAGTGAGATTCATAGGGAGACAGGGAGTTCACATCTCTGGATCACTGTCTGAGGCTATCTACAAACGCAGGCAGACATCACTACATTAGTTTTTCACACTGGAAGATTTTCTTCACAACCATTATTATTCTTTTTAAACAAAATGGACCATCTGAATATATCCAATGGGCTGGCTGGAACTAGGCTGTGAGCCATAGTGTGACATCCTTGTCCTAATGAATGTGAGACTTCCCCAACTCTGCTTAGTCTGGACATTCTACTCTGTAGTTCTGTAGGATGAGTGAAGTTGGGGGAGCTACTCTCCCATTGGGAGCAGTCCTTGCCCTAGAAAAAAAGGGTTTCACCAGACACTGCAGTGAAAGGTGCTTTAAAAATGTGAGCAAATAAATAATAATAATAGTGAGCTGATTACATAAGGAAGTAATTGGAAGCTTGTATTGCTATCTCAGTGGTTAATTTTTCTGGGGACCAGTAAGGAATGTGAATATAGATTTAGTAATGGAAATGTTACTCAGTTAGAAGTAACTCATTCTGGCTGAATAACACCATGAACTTGTCTTGTGGTCAGGTTGAGGGACATATATGCTCAATTGCTTTTTAAAAAAATTCTTCTATAATGAGTTCTGAGTTTAGATAGCTGCACCTACTGCATGTAGTCTTAGCTCAGGAGGGGTGTATTTCTGTATGCTAGTTTTGTAAATCTCAAAGCATGCATTCCGCACTTTTTCCAAGTAAAGCAGGAACAAATCCAGTGGGAACAGCCTGATGCTTTTTGGTTTGTTTGTTTTGCATTTAACCAGTTGCCATTAGACACAAGGACCAAGAAATTTAGCAGGCATTGTGGCAGTCAAATCCCTTTCCATTTAGGCCTTCATAAAGTTGTTCCAGATGCACTTTTTTTTTTTTTTTTTTTGGTGGGGGGGCCGGGGAGACATGGAGTGAATTAAACACTTTAAAATTCTTCATCAGTCATTTTCTAAAATAAACTATACTGGTAAAACAGAAGAGAAGAGGGTAAAATAACCAAAATCCAGGGAACATAATATTTCAAATATGCATAATATTACAAAATACAAACCATTTCAAGTCTGTAGAAAAGCTAGTTATCAGAGAGAAAAAGTAATGTGTTGGAATAAATAAGTATGTATATTACATCAGCTTTGTGACATGCATTCCTTCATGTACCTTGCAGGCATGTTAAGAAAACAACTATAAATCATAAATAAGATATTAAATGAACTTCAGGGCAATCGCCTAATACTCCGTTACTGTGCTCCAGCCTGGTAATCATTTCTTTTTCTTTCCAGTATGTTTCCATAGACAATCTAAAATAAAAAGCCACAGTGTGCATGAAATGTATTTAAGGTACATGAAAGTAGTTGCACAGGATTATATACAGAAGAGAGAATTAATTCCCATCTCCCTCTACCAAGGCAGGTGTGTCTCTAAATAATCGTTTAGTCCCACTATGATACCCAGTCAAAGAGATTTTCAAATTGAGTTAAAAATCCCTGTGCTATATAGTCTAGAGTAAATGATATCTTAAGGCCATATCCCTTAACTTTAGATCTTCTTTAGACTCCTTTCTATTTGATGACTTAGTTTTACTTATCCTTAGATAAAGGTCTATGTAGAAAGGCAGTTTCTTCATAACTTCGCCTTAGATCTTATGAGGAGGTACAACTTTATAACACCTACCTCTAAATCGTACATTAGCGTATTTTCATCAATGATACGTGTAATGATACTTTTAAACATTTATTTTATTGTCTGTAACCTGATGAGCCTTACCATCTGTGATCAAGAGGAGACTGCATTACAAAAATGCTACATTAATGTCCTAGAATAGTCTTCCTTTTTAAAAAACAAAAATAGTTCTCCAAACTGCAGACTAATATTTGCATAGAATCCCCCTTGAAAATTATTTTTGTGAGACAATATGTGGGGAAGTCAGAGACGAAAAAGCATTTGTTTCTGATGCAAGCACTGAAGATGGTAAAATTTTGTCTTAGTCTGATTAGATACCTTGTTGGGTAGGTTTTCCCTTGTATTCATTTTATGCTATGTACTAGTCAGAGGATGACAAGTGGGAGCTATGTACATGGTCATTGGATGGGATTATTCCAATTATTCACTCTTGTATAGTTTGTCAAATGCAAATACAGTCTATGGTGGCTGAAAGGATCAATACCACAAGTGGTGTTGTTTATTCATTCCCTTTTCAATGAGTCCTGTGTCTTTCATAGGAAACCCGTAAGTTGGTTGATTACTTGATCTGATGAGAAATAAGGATGCTGCCCCAGCATGCCTCCACTGTTTTGTTACCACATTGCATATTTCCCCCCTACTTTCTTTACACCTTTTCTCTGTCCTTTTCTCTTTTGTCAGTATGTTTTGGACTGAGTAACTCATCACTCATGCCCCTACAACTGTAAACCCTGTAGTGTCAATCTACCTTTGTCCTCCTCTGCTGCTCACCAACTACTTCCCACTTTCTTAATGGTGTTTCTTACTTTGGTCATCATTTCATCCTTTGAAACTCACACTATCAGTACATTTGGACAAATGGAGCAGGTTTGTTGTTTCCAAGTCAAGAAACCAGTTGTGTCCTCAAGGATTTTTTTTAAATTTTTTCTGTAAGTTTCCTCTCCATTTCCTCCACATTAAACATGGGAGCTTACATAGAAAAAACACTGCAAACCAGGCAGCAAACAATGTACATTTGTAGGACCACACCATAACTCCCAAATTTTCCAGTTTTGCTTTTGATCTCTGCTCAGCTGAAAGACAGTGTACTTTAAACCATTTCACACTATCCTTCGCAATGATTCCTGTGCCCAGGGTCAGAACTCCATTGTAATCTTATAACATCTCATGGCGAGGGTGGAGGTGATGGTATTCACCAGGTTAGCTTGTGTCTCAATGTCTCCCACTTCAGTGAAAAGTTGATAAATCTACTACCTTCTCCAAGGGTTAAATCAGCTGACAACTGGATTTCCCGTGCTGTACCAACACAGTGTGACTTCCATCACAGTTCCATTCACCACTGTCAGATGGGCTGTCAAGGTACCTTCCCCACTCTGAACTCTAGGGTACAGATGTGGGGACCTGCATGAAAACCTCCTAAGCTTACTTTTACCAGCTAAGGTTAAAACTTCCCCAAGGTACAAAATTATTTTACCCTTGGATTTCCACTGCCACCACCAAACTTTTTCTGGGTTTACTGGGAAATGTAGTTTGGACACGTCTTTCCCCCCAAAATCCTCCCAACCCTTGCACCCCACTTCCTGGGGAAAGTTTGGTAAAAATCCTCACCAATTTGCATAGGTGACCACAGACCCAAACCCTTGGATCTGAGAACAATGAAAAAGCATTCAGTTTTCTTACAAGAAGACTTTTAATAGAAGTAAAGGAATCACCTCTGTAAAATCAGGATGGTAAATACCTTACAGGGTAATTAGATTCAAAACATAGAGAATCCCTCTAGGCAAAACCTTAAGTTACAAAAAAGACACACAGACAGGAATATTCATTCTATTCAGCACAGCTATTTTCTCAGCCATTTAAAGAAATCATAATCTAACACGTACCTAGCTAGATTACTTACTAAGTTCTAAGACTGTTCTGTCCCCGGCCAAAAGCATCATACAGACAGACACAGACCCTTTGCTTTTCTCCCTCCTCCCAGCTTTTGAAAGTATCTTGTCTCCTCATTGGTCATTTTGGTCAGGTGCCACCGAGGTTACCTTTAGCTTCTTAACCCTTTACAGGTAAGAGGATTTTTCCTCTGGCCAGGAGGGATTTTAAAGGGGTTTACCCTTCCCTTTATATTTATGACATGGGCCATGTATAACAAATCCTAGTACTTCTTGTACACCTTGGAGGAAGGAAATTTTACTATACTTACAGTTTGTTTACCCAATTTTTTTCTATTTAGACCTAGCTAATGCTCCTATGCTGATAATAAGAAGAATTTGATGCCTATTCAAGGAATTCACCTTTTCCTTTTCCTAGTCTTCAGATGAGAGATGAAAGGCATTTCTTTGAAACTACAAGAAAGAGAACATCATGTTCAATATGTAAAGATTAGAAAAGTAAGCTACTATCATTTTGAAAAAAAAAAGTAATTTGATTGCTCTAGTTTGTATTTGTCTCTATACAATTATCCAAACAATCGGTAACTTTATAAAATAGAACTTCTTTTCACAATACTTGAGTTTAGGAAAATCATTATTTTCATAGGAAAACTTCCTTTTGTGGTTTAAAATAAGTAAAGGTTTTAATACAAACCTCCGCTTTGAAACTGGATTGCCGTGTAGCTAGATTGAACAAAAATGTAATAAATCTATGTAATTTGCTCTGCCCTTGGAAGAATCACCCTCTACTGGAGGCAGAAACTATTAAGTCTTTAAGCTCATACAGTCCTCACCATTTTTCATCAAAAGCCAGCATATGTGCAGCACAATGCAGGAGGCTAGTGCCATGAACTATCATTGTGCATTGCTAACTGTGCTACTGAGTCCATCGATATTATTATGCATCTTCAAAAACATGATGACTTTGAAAACACTTTGGTTTCACAACAATGAAACAAAGATTCATATTTCATCTTTTTAAAAATATGTGCAGTTTCCATAAAGATTTTTTTCAAGTGTTATCTATTCTGAAAGATTTTTTTTTAAAAAGGCGAGTGATACATTTCTTTCTATCAATTTTCCATGTTATCTTTCAAGAGTAAGCAGTCTCTTTTTAAATCAACAAATACACGTTCAAAAAGCCAGTTAAAATTGCATATATTATTATGTAATTGCAGATACCATCTAATAGTGATAGTGTAGCAGCAGTACCCAAGTAAAGATGGCTGACTTCCTTGTAGTCTTTGTATTCATGAAAAAAATATTAGAACAACATCATGTAGATAAAGAAGTGTGGGAAGGGGAAACTTGCTGTAAACCTATAGCAGTCAACATGGTGCAATGGCAGTTAAACAAAAACAAAATTGCAGAACCACTGTATCAAGATCAGTAGGAGCCCAAGTTAGATGCAGTACAGTACAAGCCATATATAAATGGGTAGCAGCAAAGCAGCTCTGTATATCACTCATGAGGCAAAGGCAGTATAGGCTTTTCCTTTACAGTCATAGTGCCAAATCTTGACTACTGATGCATGTACAGTCAGCTTCTAGTGAATACCCTGGGTAGCCAATGCATACATTCAGGGGACAGTTTGGCTGTTAGTGATTCATTTACAGAGATGGAGATGCAATTTGCATCCTCAAGAAGCCACTTTCAGTGCTGTTTTCAGACTTATTTCTTATGATCCATAAAACAGACAAACAAACATTTATGGGCATTCCTTTGGTATCACACCAAATTATTGTGATTAGAGCAGGCACTCTGAAAATGTGTTGCTTAAAACAACCTTGAGTCCCACAGTCTCCTCTGGATGCCTGATTTTTAAAAGTAACACTATGAAAGGTCGCTGCTTTTTTAAATGTTTCATTAAAGACATCAGCATATAGAAAACTACAGCTATACAAAACATACATCAAATGTCCAAAGTAAAAAACAGTAAAATCCATAAGGTTCATTTTCTGTCATTCAATACAAACTGTAGCTGATAATTTGTCACAGAGTTATCAGCAATAAAACTATATAAATGCTGATGTTGCATCCTTTGAAGTACACTCAGAGGCATCTAATATTTTATAGCTTACTTTTGCTTATTTTAAAAATGAATATATATTATTCTTAATTTTACACTGGGAAGACTGATAAATATTACTAAAGGAAACATAAAAATCTGCATTCCATTGCATTTTAGCTACTACCAAGAGGAGATTTGGGATTTGTTTTTTGTTTTTTCATTTTGGGTTTTTTTCCGTTTATTAAATCAAACAAACAAAAACCCAGAAAACAAATGTCATGACTGCCTTGTAAACACTATGTTTTATGGCAGAGTTTATCAATTCCCTTGGTAAGTAAAACAGATCCAAAAAGCTAGTCATACACACATTGACAAAGGCCACCCAGAGACAGCCTGCTTAGCGATTACTCTGAATTTTACATTCACCTAGGCAGGGCTCAACACTATCAATAACAACCAGTGGAAAATAGCTGAAATATACCCTGCAGCATCAGGCTTGATTAATGAAGTTCCTGACATGCCTTTGCACCTTCAAAACAACTGGCATGATCCAAACGTGGGGGCTTGCTGTGATTCCTCTGAGGTCAATGGTGGATTAGGTTTCAGTGGAGGTAACACATTGTCTCATGCCACGGGGAATGTGAGGGATGAGACAACTGAGTTGGGATCATTATATATGCCATCCATCTTGGTTTGGGTCATATGCTCCCAGTCCACTTGAGAGACTTCTGACTGAATTGTTGTTCACTTTGACCTTTTTGTACTCTTTAACCGTACTAGTTTCCAGAACTAACTGAGAAAAAAAAAGGAACATTGCAGGGTGTAACAGCCCAACTGGAATTGTGCCTACTTATACCAGGACTGAATTTAGTCCCATGAGTTACCATTCGAAAATGCTTCCTGGATTTTAAGAATTTTAATTACTGTAATTTATAATATTTAGATGGGAAAAACAATAAAGTGGGTCAAACTCATTCCACGTGTATCTGCATACAAGTTGGAGGAGTGACACAAGGTGAGGATTTGGCCCAGTTTCTTTGGACTCTACACTGCAGACATCCAAAACTAGGGAAGCCCCTAAAGTTGATTTTCTCCCTGGGCTTCTAACTGAGGACTAAGAAGCTGGAAATATTTTTATATTGATTCTTACCCTAAGTCAGGAAACAGATTTATAAAATCCTTTTACAAAATGACAACTTCTGCAGCAGATTACAAATCATGCCAATACATCAGGAATGAAATGTTTTGATTTATGAATCATTACTTTGTCTTAGAATGTATATTAAGGGAGAATTAAAAATAGACAGATGTTTTACAGAATTCCAGTGTTTAGAATGAACATTTTAAAATAAATTCTACTTTGTGTTTATGGCTGGGCTTTTCAAAGTGCCAAAGGTAGTTTGATGCCCAGCTCTAACTGAATTTCTGAGGAATCAGACACCTCACTCCCCTATGTGCCTTTCAAAATTGCAGTTTATGCAGCACCTTGCACCCGCAGATCTCAAAGCACTCTAGAAGTTTTAGTTAATTGCACACTTGCGAGACAGACAAGTATTGTGGCACCCATTTTATGGATAAACTTAGGTATCATAAGATTATGGACAAAGTATTTAAAATACTTTGGAATCAAATAGCTGTTTGGCCACCCATTTAGGCACTCAAGTAAGAGATGGCTAGGTGTTTCCAAAGCTGGGATATTGGCGCACCCAAGTTGTGAACCCTATGGAGACAACACCCACGGTTGGCAGGTTTGGGAAGTTTTCTCAGGGAACAGAATGCCCAAACAACATTTTCACAAGGATCCACAGGTATACAAGGTCTTCTCTGAGGGCTCAGAAGTTAGCTGGGACAGAGGCATGACTAAGCTAAAGAGTGCAGTTGTGCTGAGGCAGGAGCCCCTCATTGGACCATATGCAACCCATGCAGCCCTAAACAATATGCAAAACAGGCACAAAGAGACCCATGCTCACAATTACAAAGGGCAGCAGTTCAGTCCACTTAAGGAAAGGCCATGTGCCACCAATTCTGCTCTTAAATTCAAAGAAAATTGCCCATAAGTGAAAAAGGTCAAAAATGTATGGTTATGGTGTAAAGACTTAGGCAGCTTGTAAACAGAACACTCACGGGGAATGTCAAGACATGGGAGGCCTTCGATTTGCTAATTTCCGTGCCACCAGTGACTGAGCACAGGATAAACTCTGTCCAGCATCCACTTGTCACATGGGTATACTTTGCATTCTCCCTCCTGCCACCACCATCTTGGCTCTGGAGATAGATGTCCATCTCCAGTGTAATGTCTTAATAGTTTTCATTGCTTTTGCTCTGAACGCCTCTCCTGTTTGAGCTTTAATTGAGTTGTGACTGTACTTGCTGGATTAAAGAGGAAGCTAGAGTTTAACTTCTTAGGGTACTGACATGGTCCAGACAAGGAGGTAGAGGTGTATCTTTAGAGGTGGGTCCTTGGTTGGCTTTCTGCCAGACCTCAATCCTCATGGCAGCCAACAGCCAATTTGGTCCCCTGTGAAAGGCAAAGAAGCCCAGAACTACTTGCCTTGGCTGGAATAGCCCTTCTATCCCCCCACTTCCCCGCAGTGACGACCCGCCAGCCTAAGCTCATCAGAAGCTGCATACTCTGTCCCACCCCTGACATGCCACTATACCAGAAGGGCCAGGAGCAGCTGGCGTGGAGCTGGCTATACTGACTCTATACAACTTGGATATTCCTCTATACAGGGGGAATTCTCCACTAGCTCTTTCATCCTTTTTTGTGCCACCAGAATGCAAAGGGGAAAAGGGGTTCAGGATCTCAGCTAATAAGTGCAGGTTGAGTGTAGCTGTTCATTTAAGACTTCAATTGAAAATTCTCTTTAAAACTTTAGTCAATCTGTTCCTTGCACATCACTAATATGAATCCCTATTTTATTTATTTAATCCCATTTCTATGAATATAATATATATCCCTCTAGATACAACATCCATACTCACAAATTTTGGTAGAAATTTTGGTTGTTTGCAAAATTAGCCTAAGGGAACATGATATATAAACAAAATATCAGGTTGTTTGTGTGTGTACCAAAATGTATACGCAGATATATCTGTGTGGTTTTTTTCTCTTCATTAAGATAATACAATTATTTGTCTGTAGCCTTCTGTTTCTAGCTCTCATGTTAAATAATCACATTTTTTGAACCAGATCACATCATTCCAGAGCACCTTTGCAGACCCAGCTGCTTTAAAATGAAAGCATTAGATGGCCAGTAGTGTTTATAGAGCTCGCTGTTTTCCAGCAAAATTTAAAATGATTACATTTATGTGAAATATGAGTGAAAGAAATTATTGTAGTTGGCAACTTAGAGACTCAGGGAAACAAAAGATTATAATTGTAGTTGTAATTGTATGCAATGATATGCAGACTATTACCTTAATACTCATCTCCTTCACTGTGTGAATGGGGCAGCATACCTTGCCACCTTTGGGACAGATGGGCTTTCAGCTTGAAGGGGCCGTTTATTTTGGCATTGTGAGTATCACGACCTTTTCTTCTCACCAGAATGAAGTGCTGTAGCACAATCTCCTTGAGAACATGACATTACAGAAAGGATAATTTGTCTAGTCCCAAAGGGGACTTTTCAAACACTATTAAAAAAATCTGCTGGAGGGATAAGGAGGCATGATGAGGCAGGAAGGCAAATGAAGCTCAGCCCACACACTACAGCATGTTTGATTTAGAAAGTGAAATTTCACCTTCCCTGTCAGGAGTCCCGCTCCCATGAAAATTATGTGATCTTTTACTTCCCCTGATAGAATGCAAGGGGATTCAGTTTCTTCACAATAAAACAACAGTTTCCTTTTGGAGATCACGAATTATAGTAGTTATGTATCATTTATACTGGAGTCCAAAGATTCCAATCAGAATCAGGGCTCATTGAGCTGGGTGCAGTACAAACACAGAGGAAGACACTGGACTCTTCCCAAAGAGCTTATCTAACTCGATCATTTTGTGAAGCTAAAAGAATAAGTACAATTACAGGTGTAATTAATGTGGGCCACATGCTGTTCTACATGGTTTCTTTTCTGTGCAGGGGCTAGATCTCAAACAATGGGACATTGGGACACTCATAAGAAGCAAGAGTATCCGTATGGCTGCTGGAGCTAATACTTGCATGGCTCCCCCATCTAGTCAATCCTCATTGTCAGGTACACTAAATAAATTCTGAGCTATATCGGCCGCACAAAGAATGAGCCAGCAGTAGTGGCAGGCAGGTTTATACTCACAAGTGTGCCCAGCTCCTGAGCATTCCACACACAATAACTGCTTCGTAGTTCTTCATGCCTGGGTCCACTTCCAAAAGCAGACAGCCTAGACTAGTGGTTCTCAAACTTTTGTATTGGTGACCCCTTTCATGCAACAAACCTATGAGTGCAACTCCCCCTTATAAATTAAAAACACTTTTTTTATATTTAACACAATTATAAATGCTGGAGCCAAAGTGGTGTTTGGAGGTGGAGGCTGACAACTCGCAACCCCCCATATAATAACATTGCGACCCCTGAGGGATCATGACCTCCAGTTTGAGAACCCCTGGCCTAGACTGAGGAGAGGGGCTTTGGCAGTGGCCAGATGGCAGTAGGGGGACATACAGTTGAGCCACTGTTCTCACCTTTGCAGACCTGAGGTGTTATGGCAGAACCAAATCTATGTTCAATGGATCAAACAAAACAAAACCACTCCTCAGGGCTTTCAATGAATTTACAGCTGTGGGTTTTTCCCCCAACCAAATGCATGGAAACCAGCAAAGTCTCTGGACACATTTCTTTCATGTAGCTGAAATGTTTGCAAACTCCAAGCAAGCAATATAAAACAATCTCTCCTAGCTGGGATATAGCTCAACATTACTTGACTCTGCTCCTCTGAGGGGCACCAGTGAGGCAAGGTTGTGACGGGGTCCTTGGACCGTCTGCAGGCAAAACTGAATAATACAATCGGCTCCTCATAGCCACTCCTAGTACACAACTTGCCATCCTCTACATTACTTGATGGAAGCTAGCTTGTAAAGTGCTTCGAGATCCTAATGACCTTTGCTACAGAAGTAGCAGTAGTCACAACACTTCAACTGTGGCTGCGGCATGATAGGATCTAAAAAAGTTCTGGAGAGATAACATTATAGACAGTGCAGAGCAGCCTTCTCCTAAAAATTATTTAGGCAAAGAATGTTCTGTTTTTCTTGCTCTTCAACTCCCACTACATTAGGGCTCACTTATTCTGGCACTATCAAGTCACAGTAACTATTGACCTTCATCTAATGACTAGAAACAGGTAATCAAAGAGTGAATTGTTTTATCTTTTGACCTCCGCCAGCAGCCACACATCCTCCTTTTCTAGGCTTTCAGCTTTTCCATAAAATGTTTGGGCAGGTCGGGTTTCTTTCGTTCTCTTCATGACCAGCCTCAAGGCCAGTTGCAGGAATTATAGAGAAGCTAAAGCTTTATCTTTTTTGCAGATGGGGGCTAAAGAAAAGCAGAATGACTATTGTTATTTCACACAATTAACAAAGGCAGCTGCAGAAAACAACACACAGTCTAACGTTAAATCAGATTTTTACCGCACAATTCTGGCGTGTGAGTGTACCTGAGCTGATAGGAGCCCCACATTCTCCAGAGATAGGCTCAAACTGTGACTGTTTCTTCCTCCCCAGGAGAACAGGAGGAGGGGAAGTACCTGGCTGTTGGGGTCTCAGATGCTGCCTACTAGTTGGGCAAGTCATGGCAGAGCACCGATTAGCACTTCCACCTCCTGTTTGCTGCTGTCAGCAGTGGTAAGAGAAGAAGACTGAGAAATAGCCAGTTAATTATTCAGATAGCACAACTACGCCCTGAAAATCACTGCCTTAGAAACTATGGCTGATATTTATATTATTTGGCATATTTATTATTGCATTCCCTAATCCCTAGTTGACAGCATATCAGATTCACAGCTGTGAGTCAGATTTTGAAATTAACTACTGGAGTTATTAGTGCTAGATAATATTATGGTGAATAACAACATTTGTATTAAGTATTTGAACCTACTGAAATAAGGTTAAAACAGTTCAGAGCGTACATCAATTACCATTAGAATCCCTATGTACAGCAGTTTTCCCCCTCTGTACAATTCACTATTTTCCAGGGACCTGATTCAGTTCTCACTGAAATCTATTCCATTCACTTCAGTGGGATTTGGATCTGGTACTAGGTGCAATAGATTGGTAATGGTTCTGTGGTGGTGGTGGTGCCTTCCTTGGGCACCTCAGATATTGATCTCTGCCAGAGACTAGATACCTGACCAAATGAACCAATGGTCAGTTTATCTAATGTATCTATTGAAGCATTCACACTATCTTGCTGTTTGGGGCATGGACCATGAGTTTCTGGGTGTTTGTAGGTTTCAGAGTAGGAGCCGTATTAGTTGTATCTGCAAAAAGAACAGGAGTACTTGTGACACCTTAGAGACTAACAAATTTATTAGAGCATAAGCTTTCGTGGGCTACAGCCCACTTCATCAGATACAAGAATGTATATATCTATCTATCTATCTTCTGACTATATGTTTCATTTTATGCATCCGATGAAGTGAGCTGTAGCCCTCAAAAGCTTATGCTCTAATAAATTTGTTAGTCTCTAAGGTGCCACAAGTACTCCTGTTCTTTTTGGGTGTTTGTAGTGTGTCTAGTTCAGCAAGGCCACTATCCCAACTGGGATTTCGTCCACTATTGCAATACAAACAAACAGTAATGAGTTCTGGGCCCCAGCACTGTGAGATGAATGCATTATGAGCACCCTCAGTATCCACCAAAGACAACATAAATGGAGGGCATTCTGCACCTTCCAGACGGCACTCAGTACTTAACAGGATCAGACCTCAGGAGTTTGTATAGCCTGACTGCAAACAGCATATCTCTTGTGGCAATGCCTGGGGTAAGTTCTACCCATGAGAATAGCAAAGGACAACACCATTATAGCTTGAGATATATTTCAGGATATTCCTGTAAACTCCCTCCAAAGATTTCCAGAAAGGCTCACAATTCAGGTGCTATATTTTAGCTAAAATCCAGCCTTCTAAAGGGTGGGAGAGGATAAGGATAATTGAAAAAAAGATCAGCCAGCCATAAAGTTAAATAAAATGTTGCTGCAAAGAATATAAGGCAGAAAGGTTGAAATTTAAAAACCATCATTCCCATTATTGAGGTGAAGAATAAATGTTTTATCCAGCAGAGACTGAAAGAAACATTTCTCAAATAGGCAGTTTGTCATAATGCTAAATAAAACGAGCTCAACTAGGAGTTTACCTGGTTTTTGGTTTTTGTTTTAAGGAAAGTGTTTTCAGTAGTTTCTATGAGCTTTTATTTCCTAACCTATTTTTTCTCTGTTTACCTATGTGAGCTCCCAAGTGTTCACTGCAGAATTTGCAAGTGGTATTTCTCATTTTTCTCTTTCTAAAATGAAGACAGCTATCTGAGAAACCTGATCTTCCAACTGTTAAAGAGCAAAGAACTCTCCATCTGCTTAGATGGCTCTGCTGGGCTGGTGCAGTCTCCATTTAGTTTGTCCTCCCAAAGTCAGGAGCGTGATTATTCCATAATTCTCTCACCTGATTAATTCTTAACTATGAACATAATTACACTCTCCAGAAGGTAAATCACTCTTATAAATCAGTTGCTGCTGACAGTTCACTCTTCTGCACTCTAGCACACTGCAGCAAAGTCAATCTGGGATTATAGAAAAGGGAGATGTTTATTAAAGCATACAGCATTTACAGAAGGGCTATTCATTAAGGAATGATAGGGTAAAAAATATTTCAAGCAAAACAAAAGAACAAAGGCAGAGGAAGGGACTTATAAATCCTTCACTTACAACAGAAATTTTTCCTATGATTAGACTTAATAAAAGAGTGAAAGACTTGCAGCCTAGTCTCAGTAAATCTGCAGTGAACTCCATGCCCTACTCGCTAGGTGTGAAGAACAGACCACTCAACACTTCTGAGCAATACTTTGCTGTAATCTTGCTAGGTTCATTTTTCCAAGGTGATCTGGTTGGTGTCTGTTGGGGTGGCTTTGAAGAAAAAGCCTATCAAAAATATTCTAATATGAGAAATCTCTCTCTCTCGCTCTCTCTCTCTCTCTCTCTCTCTCTCACACACACACACACACACACACACACACAGGTGTGAGTAAATGTAAAGATCTATGTGCCTGGGATTGTATGGACCTTCTGAAATAAAGCATCATACAAGCTCAAGATCAGGCTAGGGAATCTATCATAGTGAAGGAGATCAGGGAGGAATTTAGCTCTGAACTATGATGAAAGAGAACATTTTAAATGTAAGGCATCAGACAAGATGAGAAGCGGTCACTGCCTCATTTCACATTCTAGGGTCATGAATTAAGAGTTTTTGTGCCTTAATTCACCCATCTCAAAAGAGCAATTGCCATGGCAGAACAGATTAATGGTCCATATATCCAATGTGCTGTCTCTGGCAGAGATCGATACCAGATGCTTCAGAGGAAAGTAAACAAAACCCAGAATGTAGCTGCATAATTGTGCAATACTATTTTGGGGGTATGAGAGGGTTTCTTCCTGACTCCAGCTATAAATTAATTTATGCCCTGAAGCATGAGGATTGATAACCCCTTTAACTGAGATCCTTAACTGCAGACAATAACTGCAGGTGCTGTTCCTTTTCACATACAGTAAGGGTATATTTTTGATGATTTTTTTTTTGCAAAATATTCTGCCTTTTTTTTCAAACACCTCTAGTTCAGAGTTGAGGTTTTGGTTTAAAAAACCAATGGATTTACCTTATCAGGCCTCCTGGAAAATCCTGGGCAAAGAAACTGGAGTTTCAAGAATAATAGGCTAACGTGTTTAACCCTCTGACACTGTGACATCTCATTCCACGTGTCTAAGGCTCCGGATCTGAGTGTATGGTTGGCAAGCTATCACCACTCTCTGCAGCAACATCTCCTTGAAAGCCTACCATCATTATCTTACACACTAGTCCCATTACACATTCAACAGCTCCTTGCCCTAGAGTTTAATGTGGGATGGTGAGAAGCCCAAGGTAGCACAACTTCTGAGGGAGACAACCTGCCATAAGGGATTTAAGTTTCTGAGGCATCTAATGGAGGACACTACACAGATGTTCCAGTCTTTCTCAGATGACCTGAGATCCCAATGATTTGCAGGTTTGGAGGACAATGACCTGTGTCCAACCAATAGAGGAATAGCCCTTGATAGGGTTGTTGTACAGACACTGCACACACTGAAACTCATAGAGATTCCTGGACCTTCCACAGGAGACATGAACTGATCCAAGTGTCCAGTCCTTCCTGACTATGCTTAAATATTTGTTTCCACAATGTCCAGTATCAGTGAGTTCCAAATGTTGGTTATATATTGTGTAGAATGTATTCAGTACCAGCTATTTAAAATATTTTCTATTTTACTTTCTCTGAGTGCCCACATTTTACTTTTATTATAGAGATGCCAGAAAAGAATGTCTGATAAGCCTCTCTGTACCATTCATTATTTTATATACTGTAACTCTTATCATATTTCAATTTCCACTTATCCTTAGGAAACTAAATAATAGACTTTCACATCCCTCCTGATATGGAAGAGCATGGCTAACACCAATGCCTCTAACTATTTTTGTTGCCTTTCCCTGGGCCCTTTGTACTTCCACAGTATCCTTAGTGAAATGAAAAATTACCATGAGATAATGCAACCTCTGACAAGTATATTTCTAAATAATTGGGCCAAATTCATCCCTGAACTCAAAGTATGCCATACTGAGGATGAATATAAGGCACAAATAATAAATGTGATGGTCAAGTACCACAGTCTCAGAATGAAGATGATGTTTATAAGTATTTGAAAAGTAAATGTAGTATAAAAGGTGAGAACTCGATATATCAGTACAATTCTATAATTAAGGGAGAGAAATTTCAAAGGAATAAATTTCCTTTAAAATTCCATATTCAGAGATTAAATTTTTCAGGTCTTATTTTCCACTCTCTTACACCAATTTTACAGTTATTTAATTCTATTCAAGTCATTGGCAGTACACAGAAGCTGAACTGGTCGAACAGAGTGCAGAAGCAGCTGCTCCATAAGTATGTGTATAGTTTCCATTGATCTTAATGAGTTTCCATATGGACCTGACACCTCCTTGCTGCCAAATGCTTCTATAACATTATTTTTATGCTGTGTGCTTTAGTCATGTATATTTATTTATATGCTTGGAGACTTCTTCATGTATATTTTTAAGATCACCTTCTATTGAGCACAGATGCTCTCTGTTCTTTAGAATGGCTCAAGTTAAAGATACGGTTAACAGGTAATCCTGAAAACATCTCTATGGCAATGCTTCTCAGCCTTGCTTCTGTCTTACATCACTACTGCAATCTCCTCCTATACTTCTTGATTATAGTCAGGAGCTCATGATGGTGAGCATTATTTTGGACTCCAAACTGCTGAAGTCCTGATCCAAACCCACTGAAGTCTATGGAAAGATAGCTGCAACTGCAATGGCTTTGGATTAGGCCCTTACAGAGTATATGGTACCGTTTAAAATTATTTGATTGTGTAAACACTGTGGGGGGGGGGCATTTGGATCATTATAGAGATTGGACTCAGAGTCCAGAAAACCCTTCAACGGTAATATTCAGAGTAGAGCTGGTCAGAATTTTCCAACATTTAATTTTTTTTTAAGAAGGTGGGCGTGGGGGGAAATGGATAAAATTTTTGCGAAATGTTTTTTCCCTTTTTCAAATAGTTCTAATTCGGAGTATTCTGTGTCATGGAAACCAATGGGTTTGCTTTGCAATTAATCAATATAACATTTTAAAATGACCCTTTCTCCTCTTCCTCAAATTATTTTATAACTAAATAACACAAAATCTTTTGATATGCCAGAGACCCTTACCCACAAACAAACCTATAGGCTGCTGCTCCGCTCCACACTTGAACCCCCTTCTTGGAGTTCCCCTGTATTTCTCACTGTATTTCCTTTGGCTAAGAGATGTATTCTTTCCACAGCATTAGTAAGGTTGGTCAATAAGATGCCCATATAAACCAACTTCTGTCAACACAGCAATCTTCTAAAAGTGAGACACACAAATGTACTAATTTTCTAAGCTTCAATCTCTTAGCATGTCCAAGGGCAGTGATAGCTGATTGTTTAGAGGATCCTGCAGTACCATGTACATGATGATGATCATGATGATGGTCATGATGATTTAGAGCTTGTCAAGAATTTTAATTCAAAACTGTTTTGATGAGAAATGTCCTTTTTCAAATAATTTTTAACAGAAAATTGTCGTTATTTTGAACTTTTCCAATTTTTCAATTAAAAAAATTAAAACCCAAAATGTTTTCAGTTGTCCCCCTTTCTCTGATTTATTTCTTTTTTTCACCTTCTCCTCCCTCTTTTTCCCTTTTTCCACTGAAGAGAGGGTGTGGAGGTAATACAGTAGCACAGAGAGATGCCAGTGATCATATACCAAATATACTTCTGACACAGCCAGTAATTTAGGATTCCAAATGCAAACTCTTGAAATTAACAAATGCCTGAAACTTACCTAACTTTATCCACTCATATGGGACTCTTCCATCTGCTCTCCTATTAGGAAGGACATGTATCTAGTGGGACTTAGGAGTCAGAACCACATCTGTGGGAAATTCAGCACTTTTGATATGCAACGTTTCATATCCATAGATATTTGGTTTAGATTAACATGGACCCAGAATTAAGTATTATCTAAACCCCCCTCTCACTTAATTTCTCATGGAAATGCAAAATTAAAAAAACAAAAACAAAAAAACAGAGCCAAACTTTTCCAAAGTTTGAAGTTGTTTGGATCCAGGGTTTTGTTTCTTCACCTTATACGTAGAGGGACACTCCCATGAAATTCAGATCTGGATCCAAACTTTCTCAAAATATTGGGGTGTCCAAGTCCAGGGTTCGATTCAGATCCATCTCTAATTAAAACATACATGGAGGTGAGCAAATCCCTCAGGCTGCGTATACTATTGCGGACTACAGCAACTTCAATCATATTTTAAAAACCATACCTGACTTATTTTAAGGTCCTGTGGTACCATATGTGCACCACTTTCTTGACAGATGGATATTGATATTTGTTCTCATCTGCATGAACATTAGCTGAAGCATATGCAAAACTCTTAATGACATTAAAGCTTTGCCAATTAAGAGCATGTTCAAGCATCTGAT